>NW_026267187.1:1178036-1180386 GCF_000697945.3 Frankliniella occidentalis | reverse complement strand
CCTGGATTGTTTCCTAAGACAGCAAAAGAAATTGGTACTTTGAACATAACCCCTATAACACATCTTGCTCTTGCACAAATTTCCCCACTTACCGTTCACGTTCGTCAATAAAATCCTGCCGTCCTTGCACATCGCTTCACCATCTACGATGACAGGATGCTGACGGGTATTGACAACTTCGTCCATATTTCTTATTGTTAAGAGTCTAGCACAGCACAATGAAAGGTCCCTTCAGAAATTCCTCCGGCTTCGCGCCACTTTCGCCTGGGTGACTCAGTCTCCTCACTATTTTGTGGGGTGGCGGAGTCGCCCGCTCGGGCTACCCGAGCGGTATCCGAACGGCCTTCTCCCTCATGTGGTGGGGGGACCAGGGGAGCCGCCCGAGTATTTCCAAACGGTCTGGGGCGACTCGGGTGGACTTTCCGAACGCACTCCAGGCGGCTGTGTACAGGCTGTAAGGAAAAGAGTTAGACAGGGCCAAGTATATCACACAGGAGAAGATGTCGAGAGACTTACACCGCGCTTAAGGCCCCCGATAAAGCGCCGGCCGCGCCACGAACCGCGGCCACTCCCGCGGCCACGCTCTTCCTGTTGATGACCGTCCTCCACCTCCCGCTCGCCCAGGCGCTCATGTACAGGCTGAACAGACAAACACGCAGAGGTTAAGGCGACATCGAACTTGCAACGGCACTGAGCTAAAACGAGGATACTTACGATGCGGGGCGTGGGGGGGACAATCGCGATCCTGCCGGCGAAGGCGTCGGCCGACTCCTTGGCCATCTTCTCTTCTGCCTCTGTGGGGCATGAGGAGGGCCCTGCCGTGGCCCAGTCGGAGGGTGGGGTTGGGACGGCGGCAGCCCCTGGAGGGCGCTCGCCCATCAGTCGTATGTTCACACGCTGAAAAGATAGAAAAATCGATAGAGATCCACATGCGGCGAGGTTAGGAAAGGGACTCTCACGGTTATTTCAAAAAGCGCGGCGAACTCAATCGTAGATTTGAAAAGCGCACTTGAGAATCAACGAGTTCAAGAATGAATGGCGGAGGGGTAGCAACAGGTTAGGAGTCCGACACCTCTCTGGTCTCAAGCGATTTCACTCAAACGAATTCACAGAATACTGTACTCACCACTTGTTCCTCCTCGGAGGACTCTGTGAGGTCCAGCCTCAAAATGTCTTCATCGCTTGACGCCGACATGTCTCACACACACAAACTAGATACACAACCTGACACCTCTGCAACTCCTGAACGTCTGACGATCTGTCCCTTGGCCCGGACCTACTCAACCGACCCGCCCTCGCATCAACCAATCAGAGCGCAGCACAATTTCAAATCGGTGACGGCACTGACAGGTGTCAATATTCACGTTTATTTCGCGTTTTAACCATTTGGTGACGTCGCGCGATACGGCGGAAGGCGTGCCCATCTTTATTCTTCCTTGTTTCAACTCGCACCGCTTTATTTGATGCATTAAAACACTTTTATTCAGCTTTAACGAGACCCGGGGTCGGCGCCGCCATTCAAACGGCGGGCACTCATTGGCTGAGCGGCGCGGCACCGTCGGAGACGTTTTTCGAGGACTGTGTGAAGTGTTGAAGAGAAATTAGAGTTGGTCATGTATTTTAAACGTGTTCAAACCTGTCTGTGACTTCCAACCTATGTATAAACTGTGTTGTCAATGTATGGCGTTTTGGGTTGGAGGCTTTGGCGGGAACCCGGCCGGTGGTCCATCAGCTGACCCGGGCATGCGCACAACACTTTGGCATTCCCTATTGTAGTTCGACAACCCGCCACCAGAGCGAGCATTTGAATTTGTGCGCGGTGGACCCAGCCCGCAACTTTAAGGTACCAGAGGATTTGACGCAACCCATCCCTGCACCCCGATGAGACAACCCCACCCCAGGTGGTGACAATAAGGTACCATGGGATATGACGCAACCCCCACCCCCTGCCCGCAACTTTAAGGCACCAGAGGACCTGCACTTACGCCCCTCCGAGGTTATGCCCCTCGGGGGGCGTGGGTCAGGCTCTCGCACGGGCGCATCCGATATCCCCGAACGGAATAACGTAAACCCCCTCACTCCACCCATCCCCCCGCCTCGAGGGGGACCCCCACCCATGCCCGCTACTTTAAGGTACCGCAACTCTGGGCGCTACCTAGAGGTACCCTTACTACTAACAGGCGTTCGCGATATCTCACGAAACACTGTTGCGCTGCGACGCGCCTGGCATACATCTACCTAGGCCTGCGGCGCTGACACCCGAGTCGGGTATCGCAAATACGAACACAAAGATACGGGTCTCTGGCCCGTCAACGGCCCGTCACTTTGACTAAGCATGCAGGGTTGTACA
>NW_026267187.1:1171399-1171729 GCF_000697945.3 Frankliniella occidentalis | reverse complement strand
ATAGCTAGGCCTGCGGCGCTGACACCCGAGACGGGGTAATAGGAGTGTTTACACTATTTTTCGAAATGAAGTTCTTTTTAACGATTTAATCGACCATTTTATCATTTTCACCTCATTTTGTCAAGAAATGCCCCGTAGCACCTAAACGGTACATGATAGAGCTAAACTACGGCCCACCCTTCTGCTTAGAAAACGTTGTTTTTTGGGGAGGGGGAGAGTCTCTTGCAGTTTTTAGGCCTCTTTCTACAACTTATTGTTCAGTATGGCGATTTTTAGCTTATTCTCGTTAAAAAAGACCCTCTAGCGCCTAAACGGTTAGAGATACAGCAA
>NW_026267187.1:1170885-1171349 GCF_000697945.3 Frankliniella occidentalis | reverse complement strand
TCTAGCGCCTAAACGGTTAGAGATACAGCAAAACGGACGAAATTTTCGCCCAGGGGGCTCTATTTTCACAAGTTACCCCTTAGGAACCCATAAAAAAATATTTGATAAAAATAGAGTTTGCGACCCGTAGTTTTTGATTTTTTAAAAAGCCAATTTTTGAGCTAGAATGCTCATCTTCGAACTCGATCTGTCTTTTTATGATACGAAACGACCCTGAAATTCCCAGATCGCTATCTCAATTTCTTCACGAGTTATCGTGCGGACATACAGACAAACAAACACACAAACCCACAAACACACAAACAGAATGAAACTTTTTCGGTCAGTGGAGTAATGGGCTTCGCTAATCGCTCAGCCAAAAAATATTTGAAAAAAATAATATTTTGTTACCTGCGGTTATTGATTTTTTTAAAAGTCAATTTTTGAGCCAGAGTGCTCATCTTCGAACTCGATCTGTCTTTTTA
>NW_026267187.1:1170501-1170835 GCF_000697945.3 Frankliniella occidentalis | reverse complement strand
AAATTAATAAATTTATTTTTGGGCCACTTTTGTGAGAGAAACTCCCTCTAGCGCCCAAACAGTAAGAGATAGAGCAAAACGGATGAAATTTTCCCCCATAGGACTCTACTTTGACGAGTTACCCCTTAGGAGATCATAAAAAAACAATTTTTTTCTGACTTTTTTGACCTACCTTATTTTCTTTTATACCCCCTTTTAGCCCTTTAGGGGTGGTTGCCAGGATTTGCAGTAGGCTTTTCGTTCTCTAGGAGTGGACCTTAAGATACCCTGAAAATTTCAAGTCTCTACCACATCTCCTTCTAGTGGAACAGACAGACAGACACACAGACAGACA
>NW_026267187.1:1152557-1160016 GCF_000697945.3 Frankliniella occidentalis | reverse complement strand
ACAGACAGACAGACAGACAAACAGAATGAAACTTTTCCGGTCAGTGGAGTAATGGGCTTCGCTAATCGCTCAGCTAACTAGAGAATCAATTGAGATAGCGATCTGGGAATTTTAGGGTAGTTTTGTATCACAGAAAGGCAGATCGAGTTCGAAGATGGGCATTCTAGCTCAAAAATTGGCTTTAAAAAATAAATCTAAAACCGCAGGTCGCAAAATGTATTTTGTACAAATAATTTTTTATGGGTTCCTAAGGGATAACTCGTGAAAGTAGAGCGTAAAGTAGAGTGGGCAAACATTTCGTCCGTTTTGCTCTATCTTGTACCGTTTCGGCGCTATGGGGCATTTCTTGGCGAAAACAACGTGAAATAGACAAAATGGTATATTGAATCGTAAAAAAGGCTTCATGTCACAGAATTGTAAAGGGACTAACCACAGGGCAAACCACACCCTCTTTTGGGCTTAAGGGTCCCTAGATTATCTAGTATCTCTAAAACGTTGATTTTTACATGACACTCTGTCAAAATTCGAACTTTTAATGAAAACCGTTACCGAACAGCAGAAGTTTCATGTCCCTAATTTTAGAGTAAAAAGGCCCAGACAAATGGTTGGAGTATGTCAAATTTTGGTCTCGGAAGGCCCTGTTCCCCTATACCCTCTCCTTAACTCGTCTCGGGTGTCAGCGCCGCAGGCGTAGCTATAAGTGCGCCAGACGCGTCGCAGCGTAACAGTGTTTCGTGAGACATCGCGAAGCCTGTTACGCGAGACGTGGTCGGACGTACATATAGCTACGTACCGTTTCAGCGCTATTGGGCATTTCTTGGCGAAAAGAACGTGAAAAAGACAAAATGGTCTATTAAATCGTAAAAAAGGCTTCATGTCACAGAATTGAAAAGGGAGTTATACTTTTACGACACATTGCGGGTCGCACCACACCCTCTTTTGGGCTTAAAGGTCCCTAGAGTATCTAGTATCACTAAAACGTTGATTTTTTGGCTGAGCGATTAGCGAAGCCTATTACTCTGTCTGGTCGGAAAAAACTTTTTCTGTCTGTCTGTCTGTGTGTCTGTCCGCCGCCCGACGGGCCAACGGTAGGCAGCCGCGGGCACGCCGGTTGCATCTGAGAGGTGCTCAGAAGCATCCGGACAGAGGGCGCCGCCCGCCCGGCCACGAGTAGGCAGCCGCACGCACTCTGGTTGCAAATGAGATCTGCTCATGAGCATCCACACAGAGGACGCCGCCCGACGGGCCAACGGTAGGCAGCCGCGGGCACTCCGGTTGCAACTGAGAGGTGCTCAGAAGCATCCGGACAGAGGGCGCCGTCCGCGGCGCAGGGCGGCTCTTGTCTGTGTCAGCGCCTCTGACACCAATCATATCAAACAGAACAAACAATTATAAAGAAATACACACGAAATAGAGGGAGGAGCAGGGCGGCTCTCGTATGTGTGAGCAAATTAACATACTACTTCTCACGACCTTCTGTTCACGACAGTGCTTCAGCAACCTCAACGATGGCGATGTCCTTGAGATTCGCCCTGCGGTTAGTAGAAAAATGAGAGTGGACATTAAGATGGGCCACACCCACGCAGGCGCATAAACACACAAACACACACACACACAGACACTACTCACATGTGTGCGTTCACCAGTCCAATCACGACATTTGGGGCACCCAGGGATTGAATACAGTAGGTAAACCGCACGCTGCGCAGGAGGGGCAGCACCACGTCCTGCGGGATAGTGCAAAAATACATATGACGTCTGGGGAACGGAACGCACTTCGACATGGACACGCACGGAGGTACGTATAGGTATTAACATAAGGCACGGCGCTGTAATCTCACCGTCGGCCACACGCCCGTCACCCTGCCAACTCCATCGGCCGTGATGTCACGGGAGCGCAGCTGGGCCCCGAACCGCAGTGTATCGATCGCCAAGTCCTGAGCACCGAGGCAGAGGTGGAGACGGTGAAGGGTTTGGCAACATACGGTCCACGACGTGCTGCAACGGAGTTTCCTCGAAACCCCAGAGGATGAGCAGGAGGCCCCTACGATGCTGCTCGGCCATCTTCACGAAGCGCAGGGCAACGACGGGTGGCATGCCTTCATGCGGCGCGCAGACGCTCAGCATGTCGGCCCCCGGGCCGCGCTGCAGAAGTCCTTCCACGAAGGCCAGGTCACCACTGCTGTCGTCGCCGACGCTGCGCAGAGGGTAGAGAGTCCGCTTGACCCACCACCTCCTCGCCGAGGTCCGCCCCGCGTAGGTGCCGAACCACGGGAGCGCCTCGCACAGGTTGAGGACGTCCTGCACGGAGAGGTACTGGGTCAGGACGTCCAGGACGAGGATGGGCAGTCCACTGCGAGTAATGTGCTGTGACCAAAGACACGCGCACGTAGGGGTTTTAGATCGTCAACGTCATTTACCAGAAATACCGCTAAATCGTCAGTTCACGGGGGTTATTTAATATAATGCCACATACAGTCTCAAACACGTGACGCGATAACAATAATACGAGAGCCAGGTACCGGTTAAAGAGACTCATGTCGACCGGCTACATTTAAAGCTGTCGGTCGTGCTTCCTCCGTTTGTTTGGGTGGCTGAGTGGTTTTAACAATGCCTAGTTCTCGAGAAATAAACATTTATCTGCTGCCATGTCACCATGTAGTTCTCCCGTGGCCCGGTGCGCAGCAGATAAATGTTTATTTCTCGAGAACTAGGCATTGAATCACACGAATACAAAGAGGAATGAAGAGCAAAAAGTCTAGCGAACAGTCGGCTCGCTGCATGTTCAGGTCTAGGATGACGCCGAACATAAGAACTCACAACTTCAAAACGGCCTTTGACTATTCCAATTCGAGTCATTATTTCCAAACCATTCCCCTCTCAAATAAAAGGCTTCAAGGGACTCAGAATACTAATTTACAGAATAATAATCCACACAATGTCCTCTTTCTAAAAAGGAAAAGGTTCACCCACTTTCATGCTAAAATAGCTTTAATTAGACGATCGCAGGCGCAGCGCCGCGCGAACCAGCACGGCCCGCAGGCACGGCATCGGCATCGCCTGGCCGCCTCGCCTCGCGTTCATTGTGGGGGCACCTTTAGGTTAGTCGCAGTATGACATGCAGGAACAGTAGTCATGATCATTTTTCCAATGGCATACAATCGTTATGAACGTCTTATAGTCCAAGGAAATATTGCAACAGTGCAGATTTAGAGGCGTTACTTCTTTGTTGAAGGTAAATGTATGAACAGGTTATGGTAGACCACCTCTCCCCCACGATCACCGCGTGTGCTCACTCAATACTCACCGATGTCTCAATTCGATCACGCTTTGGACCATCAACGTTCACATGGCAAGGATATTCCATCGTAAAACTTTCTAGACGGAACGCTACAAAAGAATACAAGGTAGATGTACGCCAGACCACGTCTCGCGTAACAGGCTTCGCGATATCTCACGAAACACTGTTGCGCTGCGACGCGCCTGGCGCACATCTACCTTGGCCTGCGGCGCTGTCACATGATGTACGGTTTAATTGGACGCCAACGTTTTTTAGGGACCTTCGGCCCCTAAGTTTTGGTACACCTTATTGGCGGAGTTAATTTTTAAGACATTGCAATGACTCCTTCCACGGTTTTGAGAAATGCGTTCATGTGTATATTCGGTTACAGAAGGTTAGAAAACTGCGCAAACAGTGTTGAAAATTATGTCATTAGCGAAAAACGTCTTTAACTATACGACCTCTTTGTTATTTAAAAAAACCATTACCTTTGTAAAACGACAAAAAGTTAGTGACTCGGTTGGGATACTGACAGTACGATCTCGGTCATAAGAACTTTTAAAGCAATCATTCTAAATCTTTCCAAATTGATACTATTAAATAGTGATGTTACAAATACTTTGATGTAAAAACTACGTTAAGTTTCTAACCTAAATTAAAGAATACTCGTCACTTTGTTTTAGAATTAGCTTGAGAGAAAAAAAGGTAAGTGTAATGATATTGTTTCATAATACATACATTGAGATGGTTGCAAAGTTGGTTTTATTGAGGGCAGAGTCAAATTTGTTAGGTAAGTAAATTCTGAAAGACTTATTTTGTATAGAAGTATTACATGTCAGCTGCATGAATTAATGATCATACAATTTAGAACTTATGATTAGTTGCGCTTATAATAAACTTATGTAAAACATTTTACAGGGTCAACATAAGACGATGTTTTTAGGACAGCATCTACGAAGGACCTTTCAAAACTAAAATACAAACAGGTTCTACTTAGACTCCGTATCCACTTTATGTTAGTACTATGATACGATTGTATATGAGCAAATGCGTATGTTAAAGTATTTTTTGTTTTGTAAAATAGGTCGTGTACACTAGCTTGTGATGAAGCACATATCACATGCACAATAGATTATTTACAGTACTTCCAGGTAAGTGTCTTCAGTCTGTAAATTGTTACAGGAGCTTACGGTAAACAGGACATTCACAAAGGTGAGTTCCGTTGATTAACGTACAATAGATATAATAAATATTTGATAATGGGCATATCCTTTCTTATAGGGTCAACATTAAAAAAAGAGAACAGCGTTGACAAAGAAGCTTCTGATGAAGTGCATTGTACTTGTAAAATATGCTGTCTACAGTACTTCCGGGTAACCCGAGGCGAAGGAATAAGTCACACAAGTCACCAACGAGTCACGAATAAGTCACATAGCCCTCCCTGCTGCATTGTTCTCGGATTATGCCAGCCCCGGCCACACCTTTTTAAGTCACTCGAGTCACTCGCGGACCCCCGAAAGGAATCACATAAGTCACTCGAGCTGCCGGCCTCTCCCCCCACACTCCCCCTCCCACTTCGGACTTGTACTCTGGCGAGCCGAGCTGAAATATTTCTAAGTCCCGACTCAACTTGTCTTTTGGTGGGTCGAGGCAAAATTTTTACAAGTGTTGACCAAAATTTTGTACCTTTCAAGTTAAGTTGCCTAGACGTTTTGAGAGATGGCAAACAACATATCAAAAGATGGTGGAACTTTTTTTTTACCTATGTGTGAACTAATTTAGGAGTTAGCCGTTTCGGGCCGTGAGTAACGAACTCCAACGTAGATTAAGCCTTTTCTTAATCGAACCAAGATTTCAGATTTGGCCACTGATTTTGTTTTTTGTCTCGAAAATAAAAGGTTTTCTTGAAGTATGAATCCACTCCCTGGGCTCTGTAGCTCAAACGGTTTGGGTCTCAAAATTTAAGGAATTTATTACCTTGAAGTTGCACACTTACAAGTGTTTACCGGTTGAACACTTCATTTATCAGCGAAATCAAATTCCGACTCGTAACGACTTAGTCCTAAAGTGGGCGCATCCGTGTCTGTCTGTAGTGGTGACGGCAGGGGCAGTTTGAATTTGCGCGCCGCCCGAGCCAGGGCGGCGGTAGGTTGAGGTCGGGAAGCGGAAGGCTGTGCGGGCTTCTGCTTGTTTACCCTTTACCGGCACCATGTGCTCGAAGAGAAGGCACCTTTAAATCTTCCTGTTTTAGAAGTTTCTAGTCCGATTCCCAGGGCTTGAAACATTAAATATTGCTTACCGAGGTGATTTGTGCATGTAGTAATGTTAGGAAAGTGTTAGTGACGACAGAACGGTTTGGATTCATGTTCAAATGTGGGACCTAACCTTTCCCTACAAACACATCTCTAATTCTACTTTGGTAAAGAAAACCTCAAATATTCTGATGGGTGCAACTTTAAAATGTGCTGCAAGCAAAAGAAAACATCATGAGGATTTGGATTTAGTAGGCGACCCAACTTCATTTCTACAGTAAAGGTATGTACACACTTGTGTTTACCGTGTTTTCCTGTACCTTGCCTTAGGTTTGATAATAACAGTGCAGTTATTTTGGAAAAATATTTCCCTTCGCATTCCTTGTTTTAATAACATTTAGTAATGAATATTTAATAATAAATGTAACTTTCCATAGGACGATGCCCATCTAAATTTTACAAGAAAACATTCCACGATACAAGCCAAGGACAGGACCGAACTTCATTTCTACAGTAAAGGTATGAACAAACTTGTGTTTACCGTCTTTTCCTCTACTTTGCCTGAAGTTTGATAATAATAACAGTACAGTTATTTTGAAAAAATATTTCTCTTTGCATTCTTTCTTTTAACAACATTTGGTAATGAATATTTATTAATAAATGTAACTTTCCATAGGACGACGCCCATCTAAATTTTACAAGAGAAAGTTCCACGATACAAGCCAAGGATAGGATCAACCACAGCTTGTGTTATGAATTGCGGTGAGTGTGAGTGTTACTCAAGTAGCAAATAAATCATAAATTACTTTTAAGAGGGAAATCATGTATAAGATGTAAATATGTGAGATTGAAAACTTTCAAACTTTCTACATTTTGTTTTAAAAAAAAACAACATTTGACTTTCCTTATTTTACAAGATATAACCAAATGCATGTGACAATTTGTAGCCTTCGTGACACTGATTCTAAAAAGCTATTGTCCAGATTTGTAAGTCAATTTTTATCGGGGAAATCATGTGCGCAAACTTTTTAACCAAAGACACACAAATGTCTGTTGTGACATGCCTTTTCTACCATAAGGATGAGTCATTCTGCCTAATCGAATGTTATTTTAGGTCCAATGACCTCAAGGCAAACTCAATTAGGACAGTTATTGGTCATTTTAAGCTATGGGGAGGGTCTCAAAAGAATTTATTTCTGGAAAAGTGCTCTTTTTTCCAACTGACCCCCTTAAACAGTTTAGAAATAATAAACTCCATGATTTTGGGTCAACAAGAGGGGTAGAATCATGTTTTCCTAAAAGTAAAGTACCATTTCAATGAAATTTCTTTATCTATACTAGAAAAAACATTATAAGAAATGTGACTAAAACCTTTCCACAACAGGGGGTGTAAGCTTTAAACCAAGTTTAGTGACAGCCACATCAACTTCTGTTAGGAAGGTAACGGTAATGGACCCAATACTGTTCAAATCTTTACTTAAAAAGTTGCAAACAAAAATTCAATGCTTTCAAATAGGTGCTTAAGGGGACAGTTTTTAATTTTCTTTTGAATAGTGTTGTAGAATTTATTTTTACTGGTTAGATTCACCAACTTTCACTCTGACTTTCATTTCAATCCGCAGTCATTGCCTAAAAATTTAAGGAATTGATATCTTCTAAACCGTTTGAGCTACAGGAATTAGATTTGGTGTGCGTTCATATTACATGAGGACCTTTCATTTGCAAAACACATACTAAAATCGGAGATTCTAAATCTTACTTTAGTCAGATATAAATTCAGTTATGTATAAAAATGTAAAGATGAACACATTGGCTTTGATAAGGTTGCACAAGACTAAAACTTTTTTGATAATGGTGAAATTTTTTATGTTACATTGTACAATTCTAAACCAGATTATAATACAAAAGTATTCTATAGAATTTAATA
>NW_026267187.1:1152108-1152507 GCF_000697945.3 Frankliniella occidentalis | reverse complement strand
AAAAAAGTAATTTGAGGTAAGGGCCAGCGGGACCCATCGCGAATTTTAACAATTTGATTACACCATCCTGACCGGAACAAACTGTGCTTTCAGGCCGTGCTAGCCATTTAAATTGTGCGTCTGCAACAGGTGGCCAAACGCAATGTCTTAAACAACATTTGGCGGTAGGGCCAGAAGAAACAAGTTCGGCAGGACCCAGTGACGCACAATAACCCATTTCGGTAAAGCTAAAATGCAGAAGAATGCGGAGGAGAAGAAAACGGAAATCGCTATGCTTTAACATGGTAACTTCTGTTTTGCTCTTTCCCGTATTCTTCTGCATTTCAGCTTTACCGGAATGTTTTTTTTAAATCTGAGCACTCCAAAAAAACTGTTCATAAACTGTGCTTTCGAGCAGTC
>NW_026267187.1:1147423-1151823 GCF_000697945.3 Frankliniella occidentalis | reverse complement strand
TGGCCACGACGGAGGGTTAGGTTAGGTTAGGTTAGGTTAGGTTAGGTTAGGTTAGGTTAGGTTAGGTTGGGTTAGCCTATCTTGATGCTTTCGTCGTGCACAATTGTGTTGCATTTAAGCATATCGAGCGACCTAGACGAGCCCGAGTGCCCGGACTGCCTTGGTCAGGGAAATCAGGGTCATCTCCCCGGGTACCTGATTCATTGTCAGCTCACAAAACTGTCAATTTCAGACGAATAAATCGCGATAGTCGAAAACTTCTAATTCTGACAGAAATGGCTAGTTCTGAAGGTTCTGTTGTAAAAAGACAAATTTTAACTACGTAAGAATTCTTTTATTTTCAATTTTGTCTACAACACACTTCTGAATCCTTGTAGGCATATCACCGGTGTCATTTCTCCAGATAGTTTTCTTGAGCAATGCCTCAACAGTGCCCCTGCTAGGTCGTATGTTCGCACGTACGAAATCTTCCGCGAAGTGACTTGCAGCTTGATTTCTAAACTTGTCCCTCCACCAACTTGCTATCTGATTGAAGGCAGTGTCCGTCAGTGGGCAGAAATTGATATCTTCTGTCATCCAAACCTCGTCTAACTTTGAGCTTAGGGCTTCTTTCGGAGGGAATTTGTCTGAAACAAAGATGTAATCGTTAGTAAACTATTCTGTCAAATCTAGACATAAACGTCTTAAAAAAGATAAATTTACCTTTGCAGTTTTCAGGAAGAAAATTTCCGTTTTTGACTATTTCACATGCTAAAACCTGAGACAAGATGGACTCAACCCTCTTCGCCTCACTAATTAAAGCTGCATTTGACTTGAATCTGTAGTATGTATCTGCAACTCTCGTAGAATGACAAAGATATGATGCAACTTCTTGCCTATTCTGGACACTGTTCTCTTCAATGACATAGCAATTAGTCTCAATAGTCTTCCTGACCATGTTAAATGTTATCGGATAGCCAAGAATTTTTATGATGGGATTCAGCAAATTAGTGGCAGGCCTGCCCGTGGTTGTCACTAGGAGTTCGTTGCCCATGTCAAGATTTTGACGAATTTCGGCAAATTGTCTAAAGATTGCATACTGTGTCTCCTTCAGAGCAACAACGGCGTGTCCTTTCCAGTTAGCGGTCTTATTGCAAGCTATCCTTAGGATAAAAGTCCCACTATGCTTGCACGCAGTGTATATCTCGCCTGTTTTCAGACCGAGAGCAGTCCATAGTCTTGCGCCCTGCAGCATCAGAAAAACCCCTAAGACACAAGTTACAACTTTCCAGTGCTCCTCAAACGGCTCAGGAATACGTTTTGAGTTGCGTGGAATTTGTGATAAAATTCGAAGTCTCCGTCTTATATCAAAGTCTTGGTTCAACTTATTGAGTGCGACAACAATGTCTAAAATAGACGTTTCTGTCTCTACTTCAGAATTCAATTTTCTTCTTTGGTCAATTCTAGCTCTCTTCTCGTAATCATTCTTGAAAGCTACCCAGAACCTTAAAATCTTCTTAATAGTAGGCTTCGGAATAAGACTGTTCAACTTGAATGCTGGATGGTTGTAGGCTAACTGGAGAACAGATATCATCGCGGCCGCGTTATTTTTTAACGTATTCGGTGCCATTATATTTGAGATAAGTTCTTGATATTTACAGACTGCTTCAGAGCTTGTCATCCCCGTAATTTCGTCATAAGTTGACAAAAATGTCTGGGCAAAATTTATGAATCGATGCATATACTTCGCGTGTGCAAAAATGGTCTTTTCTTGCAAAACTCCGCGAGTTTTTTCAAAATCGACGTATAAACGAGCGGTTTCACACAAATCAGACGCATCAACCTCTGGGGCTATTCCTGCTTTGATAAGTAGCTGCCGCGTGATCCCCCTTCCTTGTTGTACAGATTTGACGTTAGCGTTCTTGGGCTCAGTCTCACCTTCAAAATCTTGAACATCGATCAAGTGGGCATTCAGTACTTTCTTGACAACTTCCCGGTGAGATTGTGATGCTGCCGATGCGCCCATGGCTGTAGAAACACGAGCTAGGGTCGTAGTACGCCATCCTTGCTTGCTGAGATTCTGGGCGTCAGATATAAAAGCCTGAAGGTGTTCCGGTCCGATTCCGTGCACGCTCCCAGCGTGGCTTCTAAGCAGGCAGAGGCGCGATGAAACATAGCCACAAAGGAGTTCCGGGCACCGAAACGCAGACTTCTGTTAAATGAGAAAAATCCATTTAGTATAGATAGATTTGTCAAATATAGATATTGTTGTCAAACAATTACCGGGTTATACCATTTTAGACATTTTCGTCATCGCTGATCTTAACGAGAACGTGCTGAAATGCCCTCTTAATAATATCGAAAGCTTGGGCATTTGAGACGGTGGCAGTCTCTGCGCATATGGAGCTGACAATGGCGTTCACTCTTTCAAACGAAATTCGTCTCATGCTACTTTTTGATCTCCAGTACATCATGTTCGTTATCTTGGCACGACCCTTTTCTTTTAGATCTTTATCGTGATAGCGCTCAATATGCTTTCTTAATTTCGCGGGCCAACGACTATGATGAGAGCAAATAGGGCAGCATTCTATTTTCTGGAATCAGTAATGATCTACTTTGACGAAAATGTCTAAAAAAGACAACCTTTCAAAAAACGTGATGTCTGTTACATACCTGGTGCATGTCAATCTGACGTTCGGTGGCTGATGGCTTCTTCCCTCCTACACTCTCAGGCCAGCCGATGATCTCCTCACATTTCTCTTCATGCTGAAACAAACATTAAGATTAGGCATGGTGTCAAAAATTGACATAAACGTTGCTAATAAAGTAAATTACCTCTATGTCAACCGGACTATCTGGCATATTCTTGGTGTTCGATCCTTGACGTGGCCACTTGGTCTTTAAAACGGATTGCTCGTCGTACAAAATTGAATTACTTCCGTCACTTTCCTGCGAAAACAAAAAGAGTTAAAAATTGACAACAACATCTACATTAGACAAAACTGTTTGCACGTGGTAATGGACAAATCTTTTTACTTACATCTCTAAGTAAAACATTTTCCTTAGATCTATCGAACGTTGGTGACTTCTTGAAGAAGGATGTCACTTGTTCCTCCTCCTCATCACTACTTGAACCCAGCACAACAGGCTAGAGTGGTAACAAAAGTAAAAATGGGGAGGTTAGGTTGGTCACGTCTTTTCAGATACAAACGAATATACAAGATGTGAAAACCGTACCTCTTCGTTCAAAATCGTTCCCTTATCCCCTTTTCGCCGCGTACTGATTGACTCATCATAGACCTGAAAATACAACAAGAATGAGAACATAACCTCACTATACCCTTACCTAAAACGTCCCTCACAGAACACCTAAAATAAACTAAATGGGACGATAATTACTTACATGTGTTAAGTCCTTTCCGTTTTCCGATCCCGAAGACACAGCATCGAATGACATTCTCACAAAGTGTAAGCCGATGCTGACGGATTTGCATCTGAGATAAGACTGGGCAATAAAACACAGGGTACAGCTCGGGGTAATAATTCGGAACACTTCCGGTGTTTCCGGCCGCTGCGCTGTCTTCCGTCTGTGACGGGTTCTCTGCCGCGGTCTTTTCCGAGGCAGAGACGGAAGGCAGTGCTGCGCCCTCTCGTAAAACGACGGAGCATCCCGGCTCGGGTAGGCGAAGGGAGGGGGAACCGCTCGGCAGCGGCGCTCGCCGCCCTTCGCGCGAGCCGGCGGCCGGGAGCTCAGTCTCGACCAGGCAGCCGGACCGCGCGGACGCACCTCGCCACACTCTCGCTCCCGCGCCGCGCAGCACGTAAACAGTCAAATACACCAACTTGTGATTCCGGCGGGAACATCGGTCCTAGATGGAGTCCAAATCTGAAGAGAAAGGCGATTCCAATCCAGAGGCGCCCAATGTAAGTACAGCAGCTCTTGACAAAGATGTTCATTTTAATAGCGATTTATTTTCTGTACCAAGCGGACTTGGAGTGTTGACATTGTTAGTTTTCGACGCCTTGGTCTAAGGCTGCGTTGTCTGTTTTAGACATTTATGACTGATTTGTACCGATTCTGTCCGTGAGCTCTTTGCGTTCCGCCGACAGTGATTTGACCGTATTTACTTTGAATCAGGCCGTATGGCCTGCTCAGTGGTGCCGGCGCAATTTGACACTGTGCTGTCTATTTTAGACATTTCCGTCTATGATCGAAAACAGAGCACGTGAGTGCTGCGCTGTGTCAGGTTCTCCGCATACGGTGCGTGCGCAGTGTGTCCCGACGTTACCGTGGACTTTGTGCGTTCCGCTCGCGTCGATTTGACGGTGATTCCTTCCGATTGGGCCGTAGGGTGTTCGCGGCGGTTCGCGGACGTGTCTGGGCTAGGTTAGGTTAGGTTAGGTTAGGTTAGGTTAGGTTA
>NW_026267187.1:1141329-1142703 GCF_000697945.3 Frankliniella occidentalis | reverse complement strand
AAAATAATAGTGCATAATGCAGTATGTCATGGTCTGGGTAAATTGCCAATGGCATATTACAGACAGAAAGAACTGATGTAAAATACAGTAAAATATCTTATACTAACCCTGGAGTATTAAATTCGCCCACAGGGAGATTATCAGTCGACGGCCAGTTAAGGACAGCGTTGACTTGCTCTTCCTGGTGGTGGTTTTGAAGAAGAGGAACTCCTGACATTGTAACGTTAGTGCCACTTCCTTCGACGTCACCCGAGAGGCCACCTTCCTCCTCTTCAGTGCTTTCGTCAGTGTCCTCATCATTGCCCCCACTCCCAGTTGAGGGAGGTGGATCATCAGCATCGTCATAACTGAAAAATAGTCATAACATAAGGGACAGCTCCCAACAACGAAAAATAGGATAGCATTTGAAGTGAAAGTAACGAATCTAACCCATTCACTTGCGAGAAGACGTCACCATTGTCAGGAAGCAGAGCTAGGTTTGCCTCACTGATTTCAATGTTGGCATAATACGGGTTGTTGTCACGCAGCCATAGAAGCGCCGGAACGGACCCGGAAATCGACATATCCATCGGAATCCCGCAGTCGTACCGCCACAATGGAAGTTAGGTCCTGCAAAGGTGATGTATATAAAAAATTAATTATATGCCTGTTAATTTGTACATATTTTTATATGCTTATATTTAATTGCTTGTTAATCTTAGACCTGCCAGGGCCTTTGATCTTTGTTTTTGGTGCTTTTATTAAATTGCAGATCTATTTTTAGAATGAGGATCAACAGCAGTGTGGCGTAATGCAGTGATTAGGCATTTTTTCGAGAAAAACATGAAATCGATGCACGTGCACACATACATTGTGTATCGCGGGACAGTATTTAGCAGCATTAGAAAAGTATGTCGCTTAAAAATATGGTTCTAAATCATCACCTACAGGGAAATACATCTAAAAACCTAGCATGTGTAACACTGCTTTTGAATTTTAAGGCAGTATGGTGCCCTTTGGGCAGGAAAAACCGAAACCACCAGTGCTCTAGAAAACCCGGTTTACGTACATTATTGGCACTGTTCATGATTGAAGATAAGGACAGTTGGTAAAAAGTATAACCTACCTGTATGCGGTGAGGCAGAGAGAGGGCCAATTCATTCACATTTTGAGGAAACGATATCACATTCCCACGGTATCCCATTTGGTGGCCACGAATTCTGTAGACGCAGACCACTGGATGGATCCGGGCTATAAGCTGCTGCTCCACAAAAGTCAGTCCTCGGAGTACTGCTGGCACGTTACCGGGGTCCATAAGGTTGGGTTAGGTTATTCACCCAAAAGGCTGTCTTAGGTACTGTTTCACTAGGATAACTTAGCTCGATCGGCCGTGTA
>NW_026267187.1:1135164-1140659 GCF_000697945.3 Frankliniella occidentalis | reverse complement strand
TGGGTGGGGAGGGGGAGGGAGTGCGGGGGGACCCGCCCGGCTGGCCCGGCCCGCCCGGGCCCGGATTAGCACTAGTCACTCGAGTCACCAACGAGTCACTGGAGTGCCAGTTTGTCCGCGTGGAGTGATTCCTGTGACTTATTCCCTATCCCAAACGCACGGGCGCACTCGGCGTCTTTCCCTCAGTGACTTGTGTGACTTATTCCTTCGCCTCGGGAAGTTATGCTTTAGTCTGTAAATGGTCACAGAAACTTATTGTATACAGGACATTCACGTAAGTTTTAAGAAACAATTTACAATAAATAAATATATGATGAGATGGCCGTTCATAATATATTCTTCTTTACAGGGTATAATATATTATTCTTTACAGGGTCAACATAAAAATGTGAACTTCCTGCAGCAACATCGACAAAGAAGCGTGTGACAAAGTACGTTCCACCCATAAAATATGGTGTGTATAGTACTTCCAGGTAAGTCATAGTTCCGTGGATTAACAAATAAATATAAGTGCACATTGATAACGTATTCTTTTTATACAGGGTCAACATTAAAAGATGCATTTTTCAGAACCGCGTCGGCATAGAAGCGTTTGATGTTCATACCTACTTCCAGATAAGTGACTTTTAGTTTTCTCTTTTTTTTAGTAGTCTGAGATGAATTGCATATGTGCTAGTGCACGTTACTTCTAAGATACAATAATATGAAGTTCAACATTTTTAATTAATTGCAGATTTATGATGTTTTTTGAGAGTCAAAGCAAAATGATGCATTTTCTATCATATCGTGCAAACAGTAGCGTGTAGCATCAAATCAGAAATGCAATAAAATGCTATTTAAACTGCACAGACGCATTAACCTAATACTTTTATATAATTGCCGAAGGACGATGTAATTAGACAAAATCAAGAAAACTATCATAATGGTTCCAAAGGTTGGCCCCTTCTCCCTCTTGGATTGGGCGGAGTCTGAAGACCACAGCGAGGTGTCTTTGATCACCTTGGTGGAAGACATTTGCAACCCCTGCCTCTCTAAAGACTGTGATGCTGGCGTTTTCCATCTCAGACACAGCCCTTACAGTTTCCATGGCACCCCATTCCGAGTTCTTGAGCGCATTGAGGTATCTGTCGATACGTGTCTCCAGTGACAATGCTACTCCGTTCTCCATCTCTGGAAAGCGGTCAGATACGTCGAGGAGCGTCCCCACCAGAAGCTGCTCCCACTCTTCACGAAGTGGTCCGGCAAGGCGCTGTCTGATGTGGGTCACAACGCGCCACCGGAGGTTAGTTACTTGCTGCTCAGAGGGCATAGTGCCATTGAGTTGGTGTAAGATGGACACAAAGAGGCAGTGACCATTACCTGGGACTACGGCTACTCTGGCCATAACACCACCGACGTCAACGACGTCTTCATCTAGAGGCAGCGGCGCAGGTGATGCGGGCGGCGGTGAAGGTGACGGAGCTGGTGGTGGCCCAGGCGGTTCGCTAGGCGATGGACCTGGCTGTGGCAAAGGTGGTTCGGTGGAATAACCAAGCTGCGCCTTTGTGCGCTGGGCCATATTCACTATTTTCTGAATCGCCGTTAGTCTACGTTTCAGAGAGGGAGCCGTGTGCAAGGTTGAGAGGCGAGCCCGGACAAAAGGTGGGTCAATCAGAAGAGTGTCCCATGTCTTTCCGCGGGTCATGGCCACGTAAGAAAGACCTGATTGAAACTCTCTCTTGCCAACGTTCACAACTACTCTGTCGAGAGTGAGACCTTGAGCACTGTGGACCGTGCTTCCCCAGGCAAGGCGTAGAGGCACTTGCTCTCTGCTGCAGGCTACCTCTTTTACCTTAAAAGTGCGAGTAAGAGGCAGTGTTGGAAAGGATCCGTCAACTGGTATGACAGGGCCAGTGTAACGCTGAAACCTGACAAGCACGGCAAAGGGCAGTTTGTTGGGTGGGCTCTGGCCTTCGGCATAAACGACAGCTGCAACAGTGCCCAAAGCTCCGTTGACGAGGCCAGCTTTTGTCCACAAGTTGGCACGGAGCATTACGAGAGCACCAACTGAGAGGTAGATTAGTGATTCGAGACCACCAGCTTCGTCTGGGCCAGCCTTTTTAGCGGTGTCGTTATTGTGGACAGCTGGTATACGGGCGACAGGACAATTCAGTTCGACGAGTCTTTTGATGTTGTAGGCCCTGGCGTCGCTGTTTGTAGAAAAGATGTGCATCGCATCCCGGAATTGCCGTTGCTCTGGCGGTGGGACGACACTTGAAAAACGCTGCTGAAGCAGCTTGTAGCTCTCCACACTACAGCAGCCCCTAGAAGACATCATAAAGAGTAAAGGTAAAAATTAATAGTTGTACCTTGAAGTGGATAAAAATGACCATTTGGGTGGTATCGTCCCTTACCTGCCAATCTCATCGAGGACACTGCACAGGCTTGTGTCTGTTTGCCGCTTGGATTGAGAGAGCACGACAGCGTGTTTGAACTGAGCAAAGGTATAGTGCCCACGGAGGTCCATTTCAGAAGAACCGTCTTTGGGCACGCTGTAAATGGCCTTGCTGCATACAGGGGGGAGTTGAGCCAAGTCCCCAATCAGATAGATGTGCATATTTCCAAATAGTTCTTTGGAATAGGGATGTGCCTCACTACACCGTCGCTCGACCATTCCAAGCAGGCTAAGGCTCACCATGGGGTATTCATCGATGAAGAGAAAGCGTACGTTTTCCATGTCATCCTGAAAAGCTTTTGCACGCTCTCCGGTGAGTGGGGCAAAGTCACGCGGTCTGATGGGCAGTTGCAGGCCTGAGTGAAGCGTCTCACCGTTGATGCCCAGGGCAGCCACAGCAGTAAAAGCCATTAGCCGATAGGAGTCACGACCAAGCCGTGCGTCCAGGGTAGATGTCATAGCTTTAATGACTGTAGACTTTCCACAGCCAGCTTTGCCTTGGACGATTACTAGGCGTGGCGGGGTTGAGCCTCTGGGTTTGACAATTTCTTCAATCTGCAGTGACAGGATGTCCATGACAACTTGCTGCTCCGCAGACAAGTGAACAGCGGGGCCGGTCGAGGTTGTGCGCTCCACAACGAATTCTGCTTTTGCCGTTTGGAGGAAGGTCCGTAAAACGTCGAGATTTCCGTAACGGTGTCCCTCGGATGCCCAGTCGTGCGCGAGGTCCATCTCTCTTGTGCCTAGCTCGACACGCTCGACATTTTGGTTTGGTAGGTGCCGTGCGACTGTCATCCATTCGTCTAAATTCTCTCCTTGTGTAACGTCCATGTCATCTAAATCATTGTTTTCAGGGTCTGGAAGTTGCTCTTCACCTTGCGGCACCACATTGTTGGCGGTGAATGCTTGACGCCACGTGCCGTGCCACGAGAGGGCTCCCTCTTCAGTTCGCCATGGGACGTGCAGCAAGACTTGCTGGCGATAGTACCCTTCATTGCGAGCAGCGCAGGGAGTGAGGCGCAGACTAGGATTCACGCATACCACGTTAAATTTGGTAAGTTTGGCGTACCTAATCAATTAGAACAAATTTCCCTTTTAAGTAAAATAGAAATAACAATATGCTTCAAAAAAAGGGCAGGAGCTGTACGACGAACGTCTTACCTTTTTTTGGATGTGTCGTACTTGTAGTCACGAGCAAACGTCCACAACGACACCTCATTCAGGTGTGCAGGCCTCTTGGGGTAGCGCTCGAGCAGTGAGCTGTGCGCCTCGTCTGCTTGGACAGAAGATGACTCGTGTTCAGGATCGCCTTGGACGACGTCAGGATCATCAGCATTGTACTCTTGGATGTCTGAAGTTCTTTCCGGAGCCGGTGCTACCCAGGTAGGGTCGAAAAAGTTCACTCTTACGAAGTTCCGGGAGCTATGCATGAGCTTCTGTGAAGTTGCAAGATGAATAATTTCTTGAGATGAAAAGTCCCGCTCACTGATGGACTGCACGCAGCGCCGTTGGATTGCTTTTCGTGCACTGTCGTCATCATTTAGGTCCCGCAATGCATCCTCAAAAAGTTCCTGCATGGACTTTGACTTCTTTTCAGGCTTAGCCGAGTATTTGGCAAGATAACTGGCACATAGTTGTTTTGACAATACAGGTTTACTGTCCATATTGCCTATCCAGGCTGAAATGACTCGTTCAATTAAATTATTTAGAAGACTGTCATTCCT
This sequence comes from Frankliniella occidentalis, assembly GCF_000697945.3. NCBI lineage: Eukaryota > Metazoa > Arthropoda > Insecta > Thysanoptera > Thripidae > Frankliniella > Frankliniella occidentalis. The sequence goes on along the minus strand of NW_026267187.1, from coordinate 1,136,501 downwards.
CGCTGGGATGAACTGAGGCTCACCCTTTTCATCAAAGATAATTTCAGGACGATCCGCCAGCTGAAAGGGAAACTTAAAACGGCATTCTAATGGCTGTCCTGGACCTTTGCCTCGGCGCAGGCAGTAGGCTTCAGTGCAGCGCAGGTGGCGCTGGACTCTGTTCAAGAGCTCTCCAAGATGGCGCACTCGGTCCTCAGGTGCGACGTCCTTGAAGCCCTTGCGGCAGGGATGCACTTGAGCAGGCGGAAGGCCTAGGCCGACGTTCCACGCGGACACAATGTTGTGAAAGTAGTCCACGACGGTCGCGAACTCCTCAGGAGTCATTTCCTTCAGTCGTGTCACGTCAGGGGCATCTGATAGCCAGAGGAGGCTGTGTATGTGTGGCGACCCACGAAACTGCCATTCAAAGCGCCACCAAAAATCCTTGACAGGATACATCAGCTTTAAAATCTTTCCCATAAAGTACTCCGCCCTCTTCATAAAAAACATACTCGGGACGTACGGCTGGTCTGCAATGAAATTTCTTCTCTGTTCTTCTGTAAGCTCTTCTAGCATGATACGCTCACCGTCAGAGAGGTTGGCATTGTATTGCTCAGGCATAAGGCGGAAGAGATCTGGCCAGTGAAGATCGGCGGCACTGAGAGTCATAAAGATGGTCGGGACACCTAGCTGGTTAATCATGTCCAGTAACTCACTAAGGCATGCACCCCAGTATTGGCGAGTGCCATGCAGCTTGGTGCCGTAAAACATAATATCACGGGCAAGTCCAGGTCGCTGTCTAGCCATTTCCCGCAGATCCCTGACAGTCTTGCCATGGAGGTCCTCGTTTCTCCTGACGTAAATGCTGCCTGCACGTAAGGCTTCATGGCGCATTACGGTGTTGAATGCAAAAAAACGGAAACGGGGATCGTTTGCAAAGCGCCCATCTTTATATTCTAGAAGGAACTTGAAGTACTGCACTGGTGTGAGACGGTGTGGTCTTTCCAAATTCAAGTCTGCAGCGCCAGTAGGAAATAAAGCTGGGAACGCCATACTTATGTACCTGATGTGATTCAAAACAAACAGAATCAATACGTGGTCTTATGAATTTGAAATATTTTCTTATTAAAGTTACATAAAACTGAAAATTATGGAACTTTTCTATCATGAAGTACGGAGACGTAGCATTTTTACAGAAGTTCTTAAGCTCAAAGTACACAATTTTATAAAAAATCGATTTTGTTGACCAGTACGAAAACCGAAAATATGATGAAGACTTTTGATTATGTGCTTTATTTAGGATATCAATGTTCCATTAACTAGCTTTCAAAATTGGCAATGTAATGGTCTCAGTTTTC
>NW_026267187.1:1127547-1134517 GCF_000697945.3 Frankliniella occidentalis | reverse complement strand
AAATAAATAACTGAATTTTAAGTTACTTAGATCAATAAAGTAAAATTGTTAACTTCAAATAAAGTGTAACTTTTACATTACAAAATTCAATAAAACACTGTGCCAATCTTTCCTTTTCCCCCTAAATCAAAGAAGCTATCCACCATACTTGTTTTATCACGAACTGAACCAGGGAAAACCTGGGCATTAACACTTGAACATTTAAACTATGGTTAATGGCATAGTGCTCATGTGAAATTAAAGTTTCAGTTTCACATGACAAAATCTTATAGAAAGGTAGGAGTCACTAAATTTATTTTCTGCAAAATATTTATGATTTTCTTTCAAAAAAAAGTTGAGTGGTGAGGTGTTTATCAAAACTCTTTTTTTTCTAAAGAACAACTACCCTGCCAAATTATAGTCCTTTTGATTATGATTTAAAAAGAAACTCATCAGAGAATCTTAGCCAAACATAAATAAAAAAATCATTTGCCCAAAATTCTTATAGTTCAACAATAGTACATCTACTTTTCTTTTCTCTTAAGTGTCTCTGACCCAAGAGATGCCTCCATATCTACAATCTATTGTTGTTTCTTAGTTCAGTGTTCAGTCACAAAAGTAAAAGTTCTCTCTCAACTTAAGTGGCCATTTATCAAAGGCCAAAAACAAATTTTATCAATTTACTTGCAGAAAATCAATTTAAAGACATTAAACCTGCCTTCTGGCCACATGCTTATCTTCGATAGTTAGTACAGTCAGGATTAAATAAATGTTCAATGAATAATGTAACTGTACCTCCAGTCCTGAAGAGCTGCTGCTGCTGGGCAACTCAGTGACAGTCAAACCTCTTTGAAATTTGGAAGGAGATGCTATCACTCTCTCTTCATCTTTGGTGGGCTGACCTTTCTTTGGAGTATTCATCTTAGAAGGTGTTATTTTATCTTCCTCATCCTTAACAAACAAACAAAAATGTCAAAATAGTATGTGATCAATAGCAACACAAAAAATGCAAGATAGGAAAAACAATAATTCATTACAGCTTTAGAAGATTTTGGAGATTTAGCTGCTGAGATTTTTTTGGTAAGGGACTGGAGGAAATCCTCCCATGAAAACTTCTTAGGTTTTGTGTATTCAACTACAAACTCTGAAATAATAAAACATTGTTAAAGTTAAATTGCTAATAGTAAATTTGAGCACTAATAACAATAATTGTGCAGAGACACACCATATATGGCAGCCAAATCCTTGTCTGATATTCTGATGGAACCTTTCTTGCGTCCTTTAACGGTAAGAGAGGCAAGCTGTTTCTCACCATACAGTTGCACAATAGTCTTGCGTGCAAAGAGAGAGGGTTTCTTGTGACTCTTTGAATCCACAATGAGTACATTCCTACCCCCTTTGTGGATTTTTAGGGCATGTCCCTTAATCAAATGAACCTGAAAAAGAAAAAAAAAAACACTTAAGTACTGATCGGATGTTTAACATACCAATCAAATATTGATTCAACCAATACCATTTTATGTCCTGGTATTTCCTGTGGCTGAGCAACATTCTATAAAGACACACAAGAAAAGGTTAATTAGATTCCCTAAATTCCTACAACAGTATTAAGATGTAAAGGGTCGTGATTGCAATACTTACTTGGCCATCAGAAACTTGATAAGTGGGACTCGACCCAAACTTTTTCAACAAAAAATGCAAAAAATTGACAGTTATAGGGTTTTCTGTAAAAGAATTAGATTGTCAAAAACAGATAATGTACAAATTTAAACACAGAAGCTGACCTAAAAGTACTCACTGAAGTTTCCAATTTCAGGATCACCGCTCATCGCTCGACTTAAGACTGTCATTGTCATGTTTCTTGGTATTGTCTTGGACAGCCAAATTCCCAGGTTCCAAATCGACATCATCATCTGACTCAGGATTACTGAATATATCTTCATCAGAGAGTGCATCACTATTAGACTTTCCAAAGTCTAAAGCTCTGCTAACACTTTTCTGTAGATTCTTATCTTGCCGATCTTCTTCCTTCTGCTGCGCAGCTGCTTTCAGCTTTAATTGTTCAGCTGCCCTTTTCTTAACTTCGAGCTGTGCTGGGGTTAGCTTGGGGCGTTCATTCAATGCACTGGAAACTTGCCTCTCCGTTGCAACAGTAGTACTTTTAGACCTAGATTTTGTGTTTCTCTTCCTGTTTCTGGGTTCCACTGGGGCAGTTTTCTGAGACTTAATTAGGTCACTGAGCTCCTGCTCGGCTTTTTCAACCTCATCTTTGTCCTCTGAAGTGAAAATAAAACGAGTTACACAACAGTATGACATAAAAGAAAGAGAACAAGGTAATAATGACGCCGCTCCATTCAAACACATTTAAGGTTAATGGACCATCTAAGAAATCAGGCGCCACGACTTTCAATGCAATAGACAGTACGTCCTTGTCCTCGCCAATTTACTCACCACTCATTTTAAGAACTTTGCCGAGATAAGATTGTCCATCAGTGTACTGCGTTAAACCGAGCGCTCCCTCGAAGCGCAGCTCTTGAGGGATGCGTCCGTTAGCCTCCTCATCTGCCCAAACATCCCAAAGATTCTCGTTCAGCCAATGGATCAAATAAAACATCTTCGAACACACAAGAGAGTTACGATGTGCATTCAATAATCAAATCCAGAAGAAACAAATAGCGAGTACGCGGGGAGCTAGCGTCGGCGTCGGTTCGGCGAACGACTTTCCTCGACCTCACCACACAGCGTGGACGGAGTCGGAAGGGAGGGGGAGAGTGTTGCCAACCTCACACCAATACTAAACGAACAGAAAGCGAGTAGGCGGTGGTCGCCTATAACATATTTAGAAAAAAAATATGTCAAGAAATGAGATTTTTAGGAAAATATTTCACTTACGCTGGAAAATATTACGTAAGAGTACAATGCCATTTTGTTATTATTATACTTTAAAATGTTGGCAATTCGACAAGGCCATGGAATGCCAAAGTTATTGTTTACCAGCAGAGAGCCCGCATTGCAAACAGGTAGTGTTCGTCGTTCTGTCAGTTTTCAACTTTAACAGTGAAAAAAACTATCTTTTTTCTCTTCGCAGTATGTCGAACAGTAGTGATAAATCAAGGTGGACCCGTAGAAGGCTAAGGAATGCGGCTTTTGCTGCAGGTCGCCTGCCCCGTGATGACAGCGACGCTTCTTCAACTTCGTCGACTGAAGATGTGGAAAGTGCCGCAAAGCGCCATCAAGGTTAGTTGCAGCTATTTTTAGCACTATTGTAACATCTTATCCAGTTGAAAATTTCAATATTTTTCGTATCTTTGCTGGTTTTGTCTAAATTTCATGGCCGAGAAGCATCCGCCATTCTCAGGTTAGGTTACCTTGTGTTTGTTTACCTTTCGCTTGTCAAACGATTCATTTGCAACGTCTACTCACATGACATTCAAAGACTTCTTAAACAATGATTTATTTCAAGACTAGTTGATTTTTTTTTATTTTTGGGCATTTCATTTGATTTGTTTTAACTTTCAGGTGATATATCTGACCAAGAAGAGCATGAAGCGGAGAGTGAAGATGAAGGCACAGAATCTAGCAGCAATGAGGAAGGAAACGACGACGAGGATGATGACGAGGAGGAAGAGCAGGAAGGCGAGCAAGAAAGTGAAATTGAGCAGGACGGGGTGGATGAGGAACATCATGACAGAGAAGAGCCTATTGTGGCACAAGCAGAGCCTGCAGATAACGGTCTAGGTAAGTTCATCCCATTCCTCCTTTCTTTTTTGTAAAAAATGTTTGCATAATTGTATAATTAGAAACTAGTCAACCAAAAAACTAATAAAGAAAGAGTGAAAAATAAAACAATTGTCTTTTCTTTTCAGATGTTGCTCAAGATGCTGTGCCGCCAGGTTTAAACCTTGAGGACCTTCTGGAACGCAACAGCAATGATAGTGGTGACTCGAGCAGCTCTAGTGAAGAGGAAAGTGATCAAGAGAGTGATATAAGTGAGAGTGATGACAGTGAAAGTGATGACAATAATGAAAGTGATGACAATGATAGTGATGATGGAAATGAAAATGATGAGCAAAATGAGGATGGCCACCGAGTGGATGGGGATGTTCCTTTATATGAGAATGCTCGTATATCTAAAATGGAATCCATAATGTTGATTCTTACCTTAGCCATGTCCTTTACATTAAGTGGTGAATGTTTGGTGCGAATTATGGAGATTATTGAGTTACATTGTCCGCCTGTTAATCATTGTGTGAAATCTTTGTTTAAGTTCAAAAAAATCTTTGCTGACATTGGAAGAAAAATTCTAATACTGCACTATTTCTGTGAGAGATGTTATAAAAGTCTTCGGGGGAAAGATGGTGTCTGCAATCAATGTCGGGATGAGACCATAATCTCCTTTTTTATAGAAATTCCTTTCATACAGCAATTGCAAAAGCTTTTCATGAGGACTGGGTTTGTAGAACGTCTCATGTATAGATTTCAGAGACGGAAGCAGCATCACAATAATGTAGAAGACATATATGATGGGCGTCTTTATCAGGAATTTGTAGATAATGGTTTGAACGAAGCAGATGTCAAGTTGTCATTTATGTGGTACACAGATGGTGTTAGTATATTTAAGTCATCAAAATACTCAGTTTGGCCTGTATTTTTTGTGATCAATGAACTTAGCTATAAAGACAGAACTAACAAGGAAAATATTATTCTTGCTGCTTTATGGTTTGGTAAGTCAAAACCAAAACCTAATTTATTTCTACAACCATTTCAACATATTTTTCAAACTTTTCGTACAGTAGGATATCAATTTCAAATTGCACAGGGTCCAGCTATCAATGTGAAAGGTCTGTTGCTGTGTGGTACATGTGACCTTCAAGCAAAGGGTCTGTGCTTACGTATGAAGTTAGCAAACGGGTATTACGGCTGCTCAAAGTGTTATTCTTGTGGAGAAAGGGCCAGGGCAGGAAAGACTACTGTTCATGTTCACAGATACATTAGAAAAGAAAATATGCAGCTTCGAAACAACAATGATGTACCTGCACTTGCTGAACAAAAGGAAATGGGTTACAAAGGGCTGTCTGTATTGTTCCTTCTGATGCCCTCAATGATAAGAGGTGTGGCAATTGATGTAATGCACATGGTTTTTTTGGGTCTTAGCAAACTACAGACCAAATTGTTCTTTGATCCCCACTTTTCAGGTGAACCATATTCTTGTGTTCAAATGATTGATGTTGTTAACAATAGACTTCGTAGCATTAAGCCCCCAAGTTATGTACAACGTTTTACTCGGACACTTTCTGACCTTAAATTGTGGAAAGCACTTGAGTACAAGCTTTGGTTTTTCTATTACTCTTTGATTGTGCTGGAAGGTAGGAAAATGTTTATCTTGAACATCATTTAAAATTGGTTTCTGCAATAGCCCTCCTTTCAACAGAGAGCATTTCTCCTGCTCAGATAGATGCAGCTGAGAAACTTCTCTATGAGTATGTCCGTGATTTTCAAGCATTGTATTCTCCCAGATTTATGGGAATGAATGTTCACATGTTGCTTCATTTAGCTGAGATGGTAAGGGATCTTGGGCCATTGTGGGTTTACTCTTGTTTTGTCTTTGAAGACCTCAATGGACAAATTGTCAAGTTAATTCATGGTCCTTATCAACCAGGGTTACAGATCTGTTCTAGTGCTTCTCTCTTTCTAAGCCTAAAGACACAACTAAATAAGCTGCCCCCTCAATCTGTTGGTAAAAGATTATGTGAGACAATAAGCAGCAGAGGAATACTGTACAAAGTAGTGGAAGACATTTCTGAAAAGATAAAAATAATTGGGAGGCGTGCTTTTGAATTTAATGTTACAGAGGCAACAAAGCAATTGTTGAGGAATTTATTTAAACATTGAAAACGGCCACTTTCAGCTCTTTTTTAAATTAAGGAAAAGTGGAGTTGTCTTAACTTCTGAGAGAAGACAAGGCAGCACTAAACGGTGTTCTATGTTTGCTTGTTTTAAAAAAAACAATGTAAGAACCCTAGGGAAAATTAAAGAATTTGTAAGATATTCCAATTGCAGGTGCAACAAGATATGTAACTGTTTGCCAGCTAGGTTCTTCTGCATTGTTCAAAAGTATGATAGAGTTCCATGGTTTGCACATAATGTCCCAAACTCAAGAATAGCTTACTTGTCAGCTGTGGAACAAACTCAGGAACTTTTAGTGTTCACTTGTGAAGAACTGCTCACAGTGTGCTTTTATATGACCATAAACAATATTGAATATGTCGCAACACCAGTAAACCGATTTGAATATGAATTAATAATTCAAATCAGTTATTTTTGTTCTGTTTTCACTCACAGCAGGTAGCTTAATGTGATACTTTGATACTGCATAAATAAAATATTATATTGAGCATAAAAAATGTATTTATTAAATTTTCACAAAATCCAACAGAATCCATAAGGACAGTGGGTAAGACTAACTTTTCTGTTTTCTAGTGAACAATGCAACGGCTTTTTCTGTTTACAGGCAAGATATATCTTCAGAGCTTATTCTCAATACATCAATCACCATGCATATCTTCAATTTCTTTCTTGCTGCACTCACCAGTCTAATAAGTTACTCGATAAACTTTGACAAATTGAATACCTAATTAGTACATTGGATAGGACAGCATACAAAACTACAGAACAATTTTTTCTTTGCTGATTATATTTTATAATATGTCTCTTTGTATATACAACTACTTGATAATAAATTTATTATCTGAGTTTTATCACCATGCATATCTTCTATTTCATTTTTGGTGCAATCACCAATCTAAAAAATTACTCAATAAACTTCGACACATTGAATACATAATTAATAGATTGGATAGGACAGCACACAACCTACAGAATAAATTTTACATTGCTGATTCTATTTGTTGATTATGTCTCTTTGTAAATACAACCACTTAATAATAAAACTTAGTGAGCATGTTACAGTGGTGGTAAGCAGGGGAAAAAA
>NW_026267187.1:1122517-1125767 GCF_000697945.3 Frankliniella occidentalis | reverse complement strand
ACCTGGGCCTGGCCTCGTCAGCCGGCTGGGACTCTCGCTGAGCTCACATGTCGGCTACGACCTAGAGTGCGTCCAGGGCGGCCGCAGCTCGGAGGTGAAGAAGTCACCGATGCGCAGCTTCCCCAGGGCGTGCCTGCCGTCTGCAATGTTGAGGAGCGACCGGGGTGTGGAGCGATCTGAAACGAAGAGTCAGCGGCGCGAGAAGACACAGTTAATAGCATGATCAGCATAATAGGGTTTGTTTCCTCACCGTCGACGTGAAGACCGCGGCCGTGGTGGCCGTATGGACGCTGACGCCTGAACAGGGAGGAGGGTGGGAACAGGCCCAGGACCGGCGTTGGCCTCGGGAACGGGGCCTGGGGCCCAGGCGCCTCTTGTACCTAGAGCTCTGCAATGTGGTTAAATTATTTTCTTATCTTGTTATAAACCGATCATTTTAATTATATACAAAGTAATCTGTATAAATATGTAAAACTCCCCATACATATGGAATCTGAGATGTTCCCCTAAATGTTCAACTTCCTTATAGCCGCTCATTCTACTTTGGATAAGCTAAGTCATTGCGGGACCCTTCAATAACATCACAGCTAGTTCGATGAATGTTTTTGGAATCAAGTGAAAGGGATATGATACATTGATGCTGCAGAAAAAAAATATTTTATTTAGAAAAAAAATTTTCATTGATAAAATTTTTAACAAAATCTACCAGAAAGCCATAAGGTCAGTGAGTAAGCCAAGGAAAGCTTTATTAGACTAAAAGATACTGTTACCAGTAAACAATGCAACAGCTTTTTCCATTTGAAAACAACCTATATCTTCCGAGCTCATGTTCAACATATCCATCATCATTCATTCATATTTTCTATTTCTGTTTTTCTTGCACTCTCCAGTCTCAGTTACTCGATAAACCTTGACAAATTGAGTACCTCATTAATCAATTGGATAAGACGGCACAAAAACTACAGAATAATTTTTCGGAAGTTATCTTCCTATTTGTATAAAAGACCTCCTTTTACCAACAGCCACTTATTAAAACTATAAATTTTCTTTGACAATTTTTGAAAAACAAATCAGTAAGCCAGGAAAAAATAAGCTGACAGTATAGTAGTAATAATCTAAATAACTAAATATTTGGCAGCGTTTCATCCCATGGTGTGGTGTTTGGGAGCACCTCTCGGTGGGACAAGTTTCCATTTATGTATGTTTCTACATCTGAGACATCTTCTATCTCTTTGTCACTTTGGTCCATTTTAGCAACAGCTAATAACAAATTCTGCTCTGCTTTTAAGTATCGAACTGTTCGTTCCCTTGCATCATTTTTAGTATCTGAGGAAAAACGGTATCAATTGTTATTTATCAGGCATTCACAGTCCGTCGTCAACTCTGACAGTTTGGTAAGAAAACAATAGTACATAAGCAGCGGACATTTGTTTCTGTTGAATTATAAATCTTGAATGTAATTAGGTACTCACATCCAAAGCCAAGGATAATTGCACTATCATGTTTTGATATACTGCCCCTGAAGAACCTGCCAACACATCCTGGTGCAAGCGGACAAGGGGGATCCCTTTCTCCACTAGGAGGGATTGTTATCAACCTAACTCTGTTGTCTGATAACCATTTTACACCAAGGTACCTATTCACTGTGACAAAAACAGGAGAACACAGGTCTATTAACCTAATTGCAGAGCTGAGACCAAAACAACACACATCTATATTAAGTTTCCAAATACTTACACTTAGCAGTCTCCCGTATTTCGTCCCGCAATTTGTCAAGTGCTTTTGAAGCTTCCATATTTTGAGGCAGGTTAAAATACTTCAAATATCTTAATCTTTGTTTGCGAACCGACCGATAAGTTGTGGCGCGATTGGCTGTTCAGACCTGTACGACAACCCTGACAAACGGGTTGCCTACCCATACGGCGCCTATAGTCATACCATCTGATAGGGGTATGATCAAGTCAGAATTAAGTTAAAGCGTACTTACGCCCCAGGGCATAAACATAGGAACAAAGGAAAAGGACAGTCGCAGGGAGTTCAGAAGATGAACTCGAGATAAAAGGGACTTCAAAGGGATTTCAAAGCAAAGGGACTTCGGGGGGATTTGGTTCCCGACCACGGGGGAGTTCGCCGGACTTCTGAGCGTACGAAATCCCTTTCTTGTCCCTCTATACGGAAAGGGACAACATAGGGACTAAACAGGGACAAAGTAGGGAGTTCTATTTCTGTTAGGGTTTGATTACACAATTCTGACCGGAACAAACTGTGCTTTCAGGCCGTGCTAGCCATTTAAATTGTGCGTCTGCAACAGGTGGCCAAACGCATTGTCCAAAACAACATTTGGCGGTAGGGCCAGAAGAAACAAGTTCGGCAGGACCCAGTGACGCACAATAACCCATTTCGGTAAAGCTAAAATGCAGAAGAATGCAAGGGAGAAGAAAACGGAAATCGCTATGCTTTAACATGGTAACTTCTGTTTTCCTCTTTTCCGTATTCTTCTGCATTTCAGCTTTACCGGAATGCTTTTTTAAATCTGAGCACGCTAAAAAAACTGTTTATAAACTGTGCTTTCGAACAGTCCATGCTACAAAAGCAATGGCCGTCAACATTCCAAATACGCCATACTGAACCAAAAAAAAAAATTGCTTTCAGCCCGTGCTTTTCGTTTGAGTTGTGCGTCGATGACAGGTGTCCAAAGGCACCGTCAAATACGTAATTTGAAGGAAGAGCCCCGGTAAACAAGGCCAGAGGGTCCCATCGTGAATTTTAACAATTTGAATACACCATTCTGACCGGAAAAAACTGTACTTTCACGCCGTGCCAACCGTTTGATTTGTGCGTCGACGCACGTTGCCAAAGAAACCGTCAAAAACGTATATTTGACGCCCAATAAATCTTAGCACGCCAAAAAACGGCGCTTAAACTGTGCTTTTAAACTGTCCACGCAGCAAAAACTGTGCTCGTCTCTTGCTGGGCGGAAAATGCCGTGTGAACATAGGTCACGAAAATTTCACGACTGCGGGACCCATCGCGTATTCTTAACATTTCAATTACGCCATTCTGAACCGAAAAAAACTGTGCTTTCAGCCCGTGCTATCCATTTAAATGAGAACACGCCAAAAATCTGTTCTTAAACGGTGCTTCCGAAAAGTCTACGCTACAAAAACAATCTTCGCTTTTAGGCCGTGCTATCTGCTTGATTTGTGCGTCGACGCACGTTGCCAAAGAAACCGTCTAAAACGTATATTTG
>NW_026267187.1:1119657-1121986 GCF_000697945.3 Frankliniella occidentalis | reverse complement strand
AAAAACTGTGCCTTCAGCCAGAGCTAGACGTATGAATTTTGCGTCGATTACGGGTGTCCAAACGCACCGTCAAAAACGAAATTTAGCAGTAGGGCTCAAATATACAAGGCCGGCGGAACCCATCGTGAATTTTAACAATTTGAATACATCATTCTGACCGGAAAAAAATGTGCTTTCACGCCGTGCTAACAGTTTGATTTGTGCGTCGACGTACGTTGCCAAAGAAACCGTCAAAAACGTATATTTGACGCCCAATAAATCTGAGCACGCCAAAAGACTACGATTAAACTGTGCTTTTAAACTGTCTAGGCAGTAAAAACTGTGCTCGTCTCTTGCTGGGCGAAAAATGCCGTGTTTACATAGGTCACGAAAGTTTCACGACTGCGGGACCCATCGCAAATTTCAACATTTCTATTTTGAAATTCTGACCAGAAAACTGCCTTTTTAGCCCGTGCAATCCGTTTAAATTGTGCGTCGTTGACAGGTGGCCAAACGCACTGTCAAAAACGTAATTTGACGGAAGGGCCTAGGTAAACGATTCCAGCGGGACCCATCGCCAATTTCAACAATTCAATTACGCCATTCAAAACCGAAAGAAACTGTGCTTTCAGCCCTTGCTAAAATCAATCAACCACAGGTCCCCAAAATGATGTTTTTAAAAATATTTTTTAAATGTTGTCTAAGGGGTAACTCATCATAGTAGAGCCCTAAGGGCGAAAATTTCATCCGTTTAGCTCTATCTTTAACCATTTAGGCGCCACAGGGAGTTTTTGACGAAAACAAGCGAAACAATGTAAAACTCTGCGGGAAGTTGACGGGCCGGAGGCCCGTATCTTGCAAGCGGCTTTGCGCTACCCGACTCGGGTGTCAGCGCCGCAGGCCTAGGTAGATGTATGCCAGGCGCGTCGCAGCGCAACCGTGTTTCGTGAGATATCACGAAGCCTGTTACGCGAGACGTGGTCTGGCGTACATCTACCTAGTTTATCTTGGCAAGTAAGTATTCAGAGACCAGAAGGACGTCTCAATCTGTCCATAGGAATTCCCATCATCAGGAAGAGTGCCGCCCTTCTTCTGCACATATCAGGGAACAAGCTCTCAATCTTGATAATACCACTCCGGTATGTCTTTAAAATTATGAAATTCTGTGTAAGGATGGTGAGGCAACTTTCTGTTTGATCATGAGAAAATGGTCACAGTTTATCTCTTGTTCTTGAGTCTGCATTAGTGCACGCTCCTTGAAAATGATTTTTTAAAAGTACATCATGGTTTTAAATTACATTAAATCTAATTTGGATGTCAAAAGTATTGTCTGAAAAATAATTCTACCCAAAGTTTTGAAAGTTCTATTTAACAATCCATACTTTAAGTATTGTTTTTTTTCTTGAACATATGACTGTAAAGGCAGTGGGTGGGGTGAGTTATTGGCTGATTGGCTGAGCGATCAGCGAAGCCTATTACTCCAGTGAAGATCAAAAAGTTTCCCGTCGGTCTGTCTGTCTGTGTGTTTGTCTGTCGTCACGATAACTCGAGAACGAATTGGGCTAGCGACCTAGGATTTTCAGGCTCGTTTTGTGTCATAAAAGACAGACCAAGTTCGAAGAAAGAAGAACATTCTAGCTCAAAAATTAGATTTTACAAAAATCAAAAACCACAGGTCCCACGAATAATGTTTTTAAAAATACTTTTTTTACAGTTTCTTAGGGGTACCTCATCAAAGTAGAGCCCTTTGGGAGTTTTTGACGAAAATAAGCGAAAAAATGTACAACCCTGCATTCGAATTGACGGGAAGTTGACGGGCCGAAGGCCCGTATCTTTGTGTACATTTTTGCGCTTCCCGACTCAGGTGTCAGCGCCGCAGGCCTAGGAAGATGTATGCCAGGCGCGTCGCAGCGTACCAGTGTTTCGTGAGATACCGCGAAGCCTGTTACGCGAGACGTGGTCTGGCGTACATCTACCTAGTTTTACACTGTTAAAAAATACAGGTTGAAATTTCAGTTTTTGGTACTGTAATTCCTATCACTTGAAATGTCATTACATAAAATGGTAATGAAATTTCAGTACAACAAGTTTTGAAATTTAAGATTTGCGTAATGAAAAATCAAAAGCTAGTAATGGAATATAAGTACGATAATGTTTGCATAATTCAGGACCTGCACTGAAATTTCATAATCTGTGTAATGAAATTCCCAGTGAAACAAAACATTTTGTCATTCGTTGGTATTCTTGTGAGTGTGATTTCGGGAGTACTTCAGCCAATACCAAATTGGTGTAAGTTTATAAAATTGAATGTGTCTCACACCCTTGCAAATGCAGATGTTTTTTTTTTTTT
>NW_026267187.1:1111013-1113772 GCF_000697945.3 Frankliniella occidentalis | reverse complement strand
GGCGACCTCCTGACTCTCAATTTATTTCGACCAATTATATCATGGAGCCTTTTGGGGTTGGGGATCAGTCTTAGGATTGTCTTTATTGGTTTTAATGCGTTTTCTCCTCCTCGGCTTTCGGCCCGAAAGCTTACGGCCTTGGGGGAGAAGCCTCTCCAGCAGCTGGATGGCCAGGACCTGCAGGATGGCGCTTAGGTCCGATGTAGCTGGTGATGTTGTTGGCCGACCGCTGGGCCTCTCGGGGCGTTTGCGGCGAGCCGGGGCTGGCGTCTGCTGATGGTGGGGGCGGGATGGGCAGGAGCCGGAGCTGCCCACATGGTCTCCCGCGCAGACGGCGCAGCGCACCGGAGCAGTCCTCGGGCAGGCTGACGTCCGATGCTCAAGGGCACACCGGCGACAGGTGTCGGGGCCCTCGCACCGGGAGAGAGAGCAGCCCCACTTCTGGCACCGGAAGCATTGTGTCGGCTTCGGCGGCGCCGTCGGCGGGGCGGTCTTCTTTGCCTTCTTCTCCGGCGCTTGTGCCGGAGAGTCGGGTCCGGTGGTTTCTCTCTTCCTCTTGGGTGGAGGTGGAGCTTCATCTGTTGTCGTGTACACCGAGTGGGTGCGCACAGGCAACTGGGGCTTCGGGATCGAGTGATATTTCATATCATTCGGCCCGTCGCCCGAGATGGTGTACTGCCTCACGTCGAAGAACATACTCTTTATCTTGATCCCTTCCGTGAGGAGATGGAGTACGGACGCGAGGTTGGCGTCTTCGACGGCGTAAAGCTTGTACTTCGACTCTCCGGGTGAGCTCCGATGCTGTGGGATCATCCCGTCGAGGTATGCAACCGACTGCGTCTTGAGAGCGAATTGCAGAGCCCGCTCAACATCTTCAACGGGGACCACTTTTGGAACCCCGAGGAGGATGTGAGGGACGTGTTGGACTGGCCGCTGGTTGGCCAGTTGCTGAAGACCACCCCAGGACACCTGAACGCCTCCGGGGGCGCGGGTGTTTCTGCAGGCGGCGTGGACGTCGGCGGCGTACTTGTGCGGCACGACGAACATGACCTCCCGCCCGTGCGGCAGGAGCTCCAGCGGCTGCTTGAAGACTACAGATGTTGGTAGCTTGCGCTGGACGGAGCTGGCGAAGGTGCGTAGCTCCTGCGCAGAGCGGTTGGAAAGGGGCCAACCCTCGGAGACGACCCAAGCGATGTCGACCATGATGCTACGCGCCCAACTGAACTCAGAGCCAGTAGTATGCTGGATGGAACAGGGGCGATCACTTCCCGGTCAACCTTGCGGCTCCCTAACCTGACGGCCCGACACATGTGTCAGGAGTCTTCCGTAGGCGGGGCACTCAACTCAAGGCCGAGAAGCGTCAGCAGATGGTACACAAATATGGGGAGCTGGGCGCCGGAGGGTAGACGTGCTCGCGTTATGAGTGCTCAGCGAGAGCCAATTAAGAACTCATGAAAAAGATTGAATATTGACAAAAAATGAAAAACAAATGTGCAGGTACATCGGGGACGCTGCTCTATCAGACTATCAATAGTTCGGATAGGAAATTTAAGAAATTTAATAGATATTTGACACGTAAAATAAAATTATCAGTTACCCGAACGATGCGCCATCTAGTGGCAAATAGTGGAAGTGCGCTTGACCGCGACAGTATCGGTGCAGGGTAATCGTTGTTGCAAAAGTAACTAAGCTTTTCCGCTTGCGATAGTATTAATCTTCTTGATTTTCTATGATACCACAGAGGCCACATAGATGTATATAACTTAATTAATGCTATTCGAATTTTATCATCCTGTTTTGAATCTTCAGTACCAAACTGAACTTTCATTACCCATCTCTGAATTTTCAGAAGCATACTGACATTTCATTACGCTGCTTTGAGTCTTCAGAACCATACTGACATTTCATTACCTTGTTCTGAATTTTCAGTACGAATACTGACATTTCATTATCCAGCTCTAAACTTTCATAACATTGTCTTAAAATATCAAAACACTTCTGAATTTTCAGTTCAAATATGAAATTTCAGTACAATTCTGAAAATTCAGTTAATGTTGGTTTTGAAATTTCAAAACATTTTTAACAGTGTAGATGATTTGGTTCACAAGCAGCTCTATACATGACTCATGTACAATAAACCACACGTATTGGCATTTTCAGCTTCTATTTTGATTGTCTATTAAGAAACATCAAGCTCATACATTTTTTGGCTGAGCGATTAGCGAAGCCCATTACTCCACTGACCGAAAAAGTTTCATTCTGTTTGTGGGTTTGTTTGTGGGTTTGTTTGTCTGTTCGCACGATAACTCGAGAATGGATTGAGATAGCGATCTCGGAATTTCAGGGTCATTTAGTACCATAAAAAGACACTCGTACCGTTTAGGTGCTAGGGGGCATTTCTTGACATAAATGAGGTGAAAATGATCAAATGGTCGATTAAATCGTTAAAAAGACTTCTTTTCGAAAAATTGTTTATGCACTCATATTACCCCGTCTCGGGTGTCAGCGCCGCAGGCCTGCTATATGTGCGCCAGGCGCATCGCAGCGTAACAGTGTTTCGTGAGATACTCGAGAACGAATTGAGCTAGAGACCTGGGATTTTCAGGGTCGTTGTGTGTCATAACAAGCAGGCCCGCCCTTCCGCCAAACGGAGTTGCCAGCTCCACTTCGCTGCGCCGGCAACTCCGTTCGGCAGGGGCCGGGCATGCTTGGCCTGTCGGCGGCGATGGTCGGGCCTTCGGCCCAACCATTTCAGTCCC
>NW_026267187.1:1104245-1106889 GCF_000697945.3 Frankliniella occidentalis | reverse complement strand
GCAGGCCAAGCAAGCCCGGCCCCTGCCGAACGGAGTTGCCGGCGCAGCGAAGCGAAGCTGGCAACTTCGTTTGGCGGAAGGGCGGGCCTGCTTGTTACATATCAATCTGTCAAAATTAGAACTTTTAATGAAAACCGTTACCGAACAGCAGAAGTTTCATGTTCTTTACTTTAAAGTAATAAGACCCCGACAAACGGTTCGAGTATGTCAAATTTTGGGGCCGGAAGGTAGGGTGGCCCACGGCAAAAAAAATATCAGACCGGTGGTTAGATGTTAAAGATCGAGATGACCCATGCTGGGCATTCCAAAACCACCCCGTTCGTCCCGATCGTACCCCGGGAACCACTCGCTCAACGTCTTTGCATTTTAACATGGGTTTCTTATGGGCTTTTGGGTGTAAAATCGAAAAGCGACCCTGTAGTCAGAAAGTCACCATAGAGCATTATAATTGTGAAATTCGTAATCTACGTTGAACACTGTATCTGACAGTGTATCGTTCGTTACTGTAGCACCCAGTACCAAGATTTGCTGAGCTTTGAATTTTCACTCATTTTTCAAAATATGGAGATTTATGAGAGGTAACAAATCTGGGTACTAGGTGGTACAGTAACGATCGCTATATTGCCAGATTCAGTTTTTAACGTACATTACGAATTTCATAATTATATTGCTCTATGGTGACTTTTTGACTCTACAGGGTCGCTTTTTGATTTTACACCCAAAAGCTTATAAAAAACCCATGTTAAAATGCAAAGGCGTTGAGCGAGTGGTTCCCGGGGTCCGATCGGGACAAACGGGGCGGTTTTGGAATGCCAACAGCATGGGTCATCTCGATCTTTAATATCCAACCGCCGGTCTGATAATTGTTTTGCCGTGGGCCACCCTAGCCGGAAGGCCCTATTCACCTATACCCTCTCCTTAACTCGTCTCGGGTTTCAGCGCTGCAGGCCCAGCTATATGTGCGCCAGGCACGTCGCAGCGTAATTGTGTTTCGTGAGATATCGCGAAGCCTGTTACGCGAGACGTGGTCTGGCGTAAATATAGCCGGTGATATTATGGCTCCCACCATACAACTTACTCGTAATTTCTTTAAGTGACGTTCGCAGTACTCGTATGACTACATTTCCATCGCTTTGTCACTCTCTTACCTAGACATGTTTGTTGCCAGCTGAGTAGTAGAATGATGTGGAAGGATTAGAGGAACAAGAAAGATTGCCAGTTTTCACCTGCTTTTATTGTTGCATATTTATTTTACTTGATAGCATGTCATGAATATAAGTAAGGTGACGTTGAAAGCATTATGAAAAGACAGGCACTAAGAACTCCAAATGTCGACTAGACAGCGATAGACGCGAGCCACAAAGTGATGCTTTGCAATTGGGGAGCAATGAAAACGCTGCAAAGCATCGCTTTTCAATTGCAAAGCATCGCTTTTCAATTGCAAAGCATCACTTTGTAATTGCAAAGCATTACGTTGTAATTGCGAAGTAGATACTTCGTAGTTACAAAGGAGCAAAATACTTATTCGCAGGAATTTGACAGCGTACAACGTAAAATTAAATTTTAGTTTCATGCCAAAATTTTGGTTTTATGCAAAAAATGGTGTTTGTAAGAAACGCTCTGACCGTGACGCCATCTAGCGGCAGTTCCTGGCGGCCTATAAGCCCATAGTGATTTGTAAACGAAAACAAAAAATGTTACAACAATTCATATTTTTCAATCTGCATCCAAGACTACAACATTTTGTTTAAAAATTGATCGGAATTGGTACTAGGACTTGAACACTTTTATGAAGTGCGATCATCCAGAGCTGAGCGCAGGGTCCTTCCCAGATTTGGTCCGGGATTTTAATATACTAAGGATTAGTATTTTAGGTAAGATTGTTGCATTAGTAAGTTAATACCTTCAATGTTAGTATTTGAGTCAAGAGTTTTGGATCAGCGGCTCTGATTTACTAATGCTTAGATATTAGGCCAGGCTCATGGGACCCCCAGGCTCATGGGGCCCCACGCTCCCTTGTATGACCATACAAACATAGTTATATTTTGTGAAAATGTATTTATTGCATTTTTATATACATTTTACATATATAAAGTATGTTTAACAGATCCCACAAATAATGATTTTAAAAATATTATTTTACAGTTTCCTAAGGAGAACCTCATCAAAGTAGAGCCCTTGGGGCGAAATTTTCGTTCGTTTCGCTCTTTCTGGTACTGTTCTGGCGCTATGGGGCATTTCTCGGCGAAAACAACGTCAAAAAGACAATATGGTCTATTAAATCGTAAAAATGGCTTCATGTCACAGAATTGGAAAGGGATTAATACTTGAACCACACATTACGGGTCGAGCCACACCCTCCTTTGGGCTCAAGGTTATCTAGTATTTCTAAAACGTTGCCTTGCCCTTGGTGCATTTCACAAAAAGTGCAATATTTGCTGTCCAGTGGACTTTATTCCTGAAGTATATGTGCTGGAAACGAAATACTTCGCCAAAATATCGGCAGGCACTCAATGATAACCGCCCAAACCCTCCCGACGTTCAAAGTTCGAATAGGAACATGCCCGGGCTATTATAGTCGTGATTTTGGACGTTTTTCGACTGTCCACCAAATCAGATTTGATCATATAATCGATTTGAAAAA
>NW_026267187.1:1087094-1104195 GCF_000697945.3 Frankliniella occidentalis | reverse complement strand
TATAAAGTATGTTTAGCAAAACTTGGGATTTATCAAAAGCAGCAAAATCTGAAGTGATGGGTTCCAGGTTCGGAATAAATGTTAAAATTAAGTGAATAAAAGAGGACTACCCTTACTTTACATGGCTCTTGCTCTTAAAATAAAATCTTTGATTTTGTGGTGAAGTTCGAAAATGACTACTAAAGCGGCAGACCACAATGGACTTTCACCCTTTTCACTTTTTACCGGTGATCTCTTTGGGAGTGACGCGATTTATTGTTGAGTAAGCAGAAGAATGTGTCAATCAGCACATCTGCTAGTCTCTTCACGTGTCATAATGAACGTAACAAAGCCAACCGCTTAAATGTCAGGTAGGTTTCCATTGCAGTCCGTGAAGGTATCTCTTGCAAAGGCGTCTGCTATCCAGCAGTAGTCCTTCAGGTTCAGCTCCTTGAGCATCCTATCCGCTTGCCTGGAAGGTCGTTACGTTGCGGCCGCCGGGGCCCTCGACGCGGTCTACGAAGCGTATCGTCATATCTTTGACGAACATATTTTTAGTGAGAAAGGAGGGCAAGTTGTTGACGCCCTGGCGTCCAAGCCGATCAAACGGAAAGCCCATTGGCTTCTTGTCAGGGTAGCGCTGGCCTCGGAGTCCACAGTATGCGGTTGCTTTACCGCACTGACCGGCTGGTGGCTGGTCAACCTGCAATAGAGGGGTATTCCAAAGCAAGCATAAGCAATGTATGTTTGAACTATTAATTTCGAATAGTTGATAAGCAGCATATCGCGTCAAAACTAAGGGACTTTTCACTGTGAAAAATATATTTGTACATGTACGATATATTTTGTAAGTTGCCATTTACAATACGAGTCGTACATGTACAACCTCCCACTGTCGCTCCATATTCGATTCCAGGTCGATACATAGGGCTAGTAAATTGTACAATTTTAGATTGTACTTGTACGACTTCTTCCATGGAAAATTTTCCTGTACCCGTACGACAATTTTTCACAGTGTTTTTAATTTCTACTGCTTTTTGATTAGTTTTCTGTGTAGGACATAAGGGTCACCCCACAGAGTTATACGGATACGGAGCTCCATTCTTACAGTTCATTAACTATAGTCTACCAGAAAATTTCGAATAGTTGATAAGCAGCATATCGCGTCAAAACTGAGGGACATTTTTTAGCGTATCGCTGTGCATGTATGCATTAGTTAATGATCGAAGACTTCGAGCTCTTGGGCAATTCGGTAATTTGTTTGTAGTCTTCTTTCCGATGGGTCCTAAAAGAGGGTCGATGTCCCGCGTCTAAAACAAATGGGCTGATGTCCCAAACGCCACGCGGAAAGGACATCCTTTCCCTTTCAGCAGATTACGGGCAAACCATTCAGAATATAACAAAAACAACGAAGACATAAAACGTAGATTTTACATTCGTAAGTTCGTCGTATACCCAATGGTTCACCCACAGAGCGTGGCTCTCAAAATCATAGGACTTTGTTTAAAAGCAGCGCGAGACGTCGGCCTCTTTGTTTTAGACCCATTGTGTTTCACTTTTCTATGTTTTATGTTTACCTTGTCCTTTGTGTAGTCAGTGATCATAATGAAGAGCTGAACTTCCATGCCTTGCGCCGTGCCCTTTGGGATGAGAAGGTTCTGAGGCCAGCCACACCCGCAGAAGTTAAACCGCTCTTCCTCGGCAGTGCCTGCCTGTGGACGGTTCTGGTCTAAATTTCTGAACGTCCGCTCAAATGGAATGGTGACGGAGGATTCCGAAGAGCGGCGTTGAATCAAGACGTTACGTTGATTCACTGAAAAAATAGAGAAGATATTGCTGATTGGTCTTTTTACCTCACTGTAAAAAATGTTAGTGATTTTACAGTCCAGTGGGCGGCCGGGAATTCGCAACACATGGATTGGAAATATCCTGTTTGGGCTGTAAAGAACCCTTACATGCCCAGTGGACTGGTAAAGAGCCACTTACAAGCCCACGCCAGTGAATTTACAGTCAAAATTGGCCAGTAAATTTCAAGCGCTGGTTGCAAATGTACCGTTTGGGTTGAGAAGGGCTGCATTACCTGCACACCTCAGAGGTAATTTCACTAGAGGTGGGCTAGAAAGTTTAGTTTTTTTAGTTGCAGGAACAAAGAAACTGCTACGGGGACCGAAATTCTCTTGCCACAACTAACGCGTCGCTATGGTAACAAATGCAACTGTTCTGGTTACTAAACGAGGATTTTTTCTTACAACAAACGCATTTGTTACACTATGGTAACGACGCGTTAGTTGTGACAGCAGAATTTTGCTTCCCATAGCAAATTCTTTGCCCCTGCAACTAAAATTGTTTGTTAAGTTCATGTTAACTAATCGTTAGTCGTAGTAACAAATCCTTCTTTTCCGACGGACTAATATCTTGGCTGCCTGGTGGACATTCTACAAAATAAGTACCTAAGAATTTGTTGTTGCGCCTCTCCTTTAGCTAGTCAAGAATTCGGCACAGTTCAAAAAAAAACTGGTTCATTTACGTAGTTAACGCGGTTTAGTTAGAGTAAGGAAAGCTTGGCTGGCACAACTATTCTTGTTGTCCCACAGCCAATTACGAGCTATTGCAGCTTCTTGTGTCCACCAAGTAGTCAAAACGTTAGCTAAACCACGTATTTTTCCGTGCAAGTCAAGTACATTTTTTGTTGCCGAACAAAATGTCTCACTTGAAGTACACGTATGAACACAGAGAAATCAAGATCAATATCTGTGATCTGTACCCAATGAGCTGTTTTTTCAGCACTTTATTGATGTCCGTATCGCTGCGATGTGACAACTGGGTTTTGATTATGAACCTTGCACTCATAGCACACTCGAAGACGTACTCGGTGAACTCAGCAAAGATGGTCAAATAGCCGCGCAACCTAGCAGTACGAATTAGAAGTACTTGGTGGATTCTCAGATGGGCCATTGGGGAGTTCCTATTTTATTTTTATTTTTGTCGAATTTGCTAGGTTTTTTGGTCGCAATGGTTTTATTTACTATGAAATAAAGATATGTTAAAAGTGGTGATAGTTCAAATCACGTACTTCTAGCGCAAGGTTGAACGACCATATTGTGGTCACGTTCAAACAATGATGAAACTCAAATATTGCCCCCCGTACAATTTAATTGGTCTTTTGTTTGCTTCACTAGTGTCTTGTACTCATATTTTACATCCAGTCATCCCCATTTTACGCAATGTAGTACGAGAACATTGCAATAAATAACTTGTTTTTCGCCTCGACACTGCTCCACTGATGCCCAACCTCATATTTTACGGTTCTAAATTAACCCCTTACTACATATTTCCTCATTAGGCCTTTACAACGCGTTACCGGTGCCTAAAAGTTATTAAACAAGGCCAGAACTAAACAAGCTAGGCCCGCTCTTTCGCCAAACCAAGTTGCCAGCTCCGCTTCGCTCCACCGGCAACTCGGTTCGGCAGGGAGCGGGCCTAGCTTGGCCTGCCGGCGGCGTTTGGGACGGGCCTGGTGTAATAAAGCTTCCATCGGAAAACGGGCCTTCGGCCCGTTTGAGTGACAGCTCGCTTTGAAACATCTTCATGCCAGGTACCTTTGCTGTCTACTTACTCAACAAACGAAGCATTCTTTTCATACGCTCATCAGCTTTGTTTATGTGTGCCGCACTTTGTAGAATACATGCAAGTTATGCCAAATCCCTTCTAAGTTTTTGATGTTAGCTTATGGATCAAATAACACACCTATGAAAAGATATTTAAAGCTAGACCCAGAAGAAGTTAAATATACTTCCAGGCATACTCTGAAATAACTCCGAACGTGTCCGCAATGATTTTGCTTTAATTAGTGATAGAACGGAAGCAGCATGTGTGAAGTACAACAAAACAACGAAATAAATGTTTGTTTTTGAGCCCACCCTTCTGTTTTTAAAAAAGCACTAAAGCGGGCTTATGCAACCGCTCTCGTGTCCGTCCGTCCGTCGTCCGTGTAAGAGGGAGGAGATGAGCTAGAGGTCTACAAATTTTAGGGTATCTTAGGGGTCACTCCTGGACAACGAAACGCCTGGTGCAAATTCTGGCAACCACCCCTAAGGGGGTGAAAGGGGGTAACCAAAAAACTAGGGGATGGTCCAAAAAGTAGGGAAAAAACGGACGAAAATACGGAGAAAATGACCACGTTGCACATAAAGACGTACTGGGAGGCTTCCAATCGTAAAATGGAAGAGGAAGTATCCCCCCCCCCAAACAACACATTTTGAATCAGGAACTGCCCTCGGATCTTTCACTGTTTCGGCCCTAGAGGTGGATATAATGAAAACAATGGCAAAAAGTCAAGTTTTAAGACTGCTTGACAAACAATACAATCTAAAAACTGCGCTGGTTCTTTTTTTGGATTTTTCTGAAGCAAAGCAGAAAGGTGGGGTGTAGTCACGGTGTTGCCCCGTTAAAGTCTTTTGTCATGTAAAAGGAGCAAATCTCTAGGGCCGCAGGACCCCCACCGGAAGTTAGTTTACCCAAATATGCAAAGTGATTTACCGGTCACATTATTTATTTGGTTATGTTCTCCGGTAAATCGCGAGGCTGAAATGGTTGGACCGCAGGCCCGACCATCGCCGCCGGCAGGCCAACCAGGCCCAGCCCCTGCCGAACGGAGTTGCCGGCGCAGCGAAGTGGAGCTGGCGGAAGGGCGGGCCTGCTTGTTTGGTATGGGAGTGTACACATTTTATTAATGATGTGCCACCACAAATATAAGCCCACTCTTCTGCTTAGAAGAAAATTTTGAACCGACGGCATAGGCTACTTCTCAGACAAAAGTGTACTCCTGAAAAAAATGAAAAAGATTCTGTTTTGGCTATTTCAGTAAGAAAAATCCGCTTTCGTAAGTAAACAGTGAAAGCCAAACGGACGAGATTCTAGCCCAGAGAGCTCTTCTTTACCCCTTTGAAGACCATCAAATATTTTCTTAAAATAAAATATTTGTTTTTTGGCAACTTTTGTGAGAAAAACTCCCTCTAGCGTTTTAACGGTGAGAGATAGAGCCAAACGGACGAAATTTTCCCCCAAAGAACTCTACTTTTACAAGTTACCCCTAAGGAGACCATAATACAAATATTGTTTTCCTACTTCTTAGGCCACCACCTATTTCTTCGTTACCCCCTCGGGCGGTTACCAGGATTTGCACCAACCGTTTCGTTGTCCAGAAGTGACAACAATAATACCCTGCAAATTTCAGACCTCTAGCTCTTGGGGAACGGACAGACAGACACAAGGGCGATGGCATAAGCCCGCTTATATAGCTTTTAAGCAAAAGAGCGGGCTAAAAAGAGGATACGGAGTCCTCAAGTCTTAAGGTTATAATTGAAGCATTACTAATCCGGGGTTGCAGATACAACGACCCGCTTAGCCACAAAAGAACCAACACATCAAAACCTTACAGTCATTGTTCCTAAATTCGGACTTGCGCCCTAAATTCGGACATTTTGCCGTATTTCACTATTGTCGCCTCCAAATCCATTATGCGTTGACAAAATTTAACTTCTATGGGTTTGATGGAAAGGTAAGACCACCAAGTTTCCATTTCTGCCAAAAAAATAAATGTGTGAGTAATATTGCTTCCTCCAGAAACTCCTGAAATTTGTATTTTTAGCCCCCAAAAACAGGCGTTTTTAAATGTGTCTTGCAAGAATTTGGGGCTCCGAACAGTGTAAGCCCGGGTTATTCTGACCACAATATATGTGAAACTTGGTACTTTTACCTACAATATGACACCAAGATTTTGATTTTTCGTCGCACGGTTTAATTTTGGGAAGCGTTTTTGCAATGCGCCCTAAATTCGGACATAGGCTTTTACATGCAAAAGGGACAACTGTCCGAATTTAGGGCGCATTAAAAGCGATCTTTAAGCAGTTCTGGCAACTAGACTACACCAGATACGAAAATTTGGACGGTAGCGTAAGGTCAAATTTTTTCATGAAGTTTCTATACCCCCCAAAAAAATTTCACTTTTCATAATTTTTCAAAGCTGTCCGAATTTAGGACGCATTGGTTCCTAAATACGGACACGATTCAAACAGCCCTCACCCCTATACCGTTAGCGCGAAAAAATATTTTCGGAGAGTGGTAGGTGCGTCTCGACGTGAGGATTCTAGAATCCCCAGCGATTTTTCATATTTCAAAAATTCTAGATATCACAGGCGTTTTTCCTCAAAAACCGTCCGAATTTAGGGACAATGACTGTACTTTTCTTTGAAAGGGGAATTTGATATGACGCTATTGTGCCTGTGTGGAGGCGACACGGTGTTCACACTGCAAAAGCGTACAAGCCAACATTCGAATTTGACATTTTTTTACGATGACGGAGTAGGAGCATTGCCGATTGCTTTGGGAAACATAAATCGTAACCATAGAGTAGTGTACTGTGGGCGAAGGATTGCTACTCTACCTCTGCCCAGTTCGACGTCAGAGCAAACATTGTGAGCTCCGTTACTTTTTGAAAAGTTAGTAAGAACGACTTAAATCGTCTTCTGACAAAATATAGAAAAGTATTTCCAGATTGAAATTCATTCCTTGCGTTCCTTGGATATGTCACTCCAGAAATATAATGTGCCTTAGACGGCTATTCACTTAAAATTGTCCGGAATTTGGCAACGTCCGCATGGATTTAGACATTAAGAACTTACTGGAGTTCACATTTTGACCATTTAAATTGCTCTGGTCACCCACTGTTGCAGTATTCTTAGGTTTTTAGTATTGCACCAAATGTAAGTGCTTTTTAGTATCTAGATGGTATAAAACCCCTTTAAATTCATATCATATAGTTGTGAAGGGCCGCGGAATCTAAATTGCCCGTATTTTAAGAACAACCCACTTATACTCCGTGTAAGGAACCATCAGCGCAATAATCGTTCAAACTTCCTGGTTGCGGGACTGGCCTACATTAGTGCACCCTTTACCCTATAGTAGACTGACCAGCATTATCCGATTTGTCTGTGTTAAACCGTCCTCTTAGAGTATTTCTGCTTACGTTTCACGGGGAACTTATCCAACTCAATCATGAGTAGGCGCTGGTCTCGGAACTGTAGTGGCACTCCTCGCTCGTCATTTTTGGGTGCCATGAAAATTCGGACGTAGCCTTCGCGTTGACCAGCAGCAGTATTTTCCACCTAAAATACAAACTTCGTGTCAGTTGTCAGCTCTGAAACTTTTATTACCGTGTGGAAGCTCATCTGTTTGAATTGTGTCCGGCAGGGGTAGCAAACTTGTGCCTCACGGCGAGCCGCGCATTGCCTGCTAGCGCAAGCGCCGGCAAGTGCACTGTTGTTTGCACGCGTTTGCAAAGACAGTAAATGTATTGAGACACAATATCTTAGTGAAAAGCAAGTAGAGTACAGCTCCCTACGAATTGTCATACTCGGCTAAGGCGGGATAGGGAAACAAATTGCTCGCGAGCCACGAGCTTGCGACCTCTGGTGTACACTAAGAAATCAACCTGACCAGCATGCCACTTTAGAACTTTGACTGTGTACCGATCCAACCAATACTTCCTAGGTTAAACAAAACACGGTTAAAAATGTTCCTTGAATTTCAGGACCCGGTCTTGGTTGTCAATGGTGTTCTCGATAAGATCCAAGTCCATGAATTGAAACTGAAATTACTTCCCGACGCATCCGTGCAACACTGGCGAATCTGCTTTGGACGGACGAACAAAGGCGAATATGTTTTGCCACAAAGGTGGATCTGGACGGCCGCGCGAGAACGGCTAGCAACAAAGGCGGATCTGCCTGCGCCACCGGCTCGGCAGCGCAATGGCAGATTGACATCAGAGCGTCGAGAGTGCGAGGGAAGGTCAGCGTCGTTTAAGCAGGCCAGCGTTTTCGATAATGTGTGAAACATAAAACTGTCGTGGCAGGGCAAGAAAGGTCGCGGAAGGGTGCAGTTGCAAACACTGTGTGGTGGAGCAGAGTGATGCCTACCCTCCAGGCTCTCTCAGGTCTGGCCCTAGGGACTAATTTTCAAAGACTGCGGTGCAAATAATAAACATATGCATCGGCGGCACTTTGGTGTCCTTCATATTGTCAACATTTTGGAATCATCGTGATAACTTCCGAACTATATGTGTTAGCAAAATGTCACTTTAGCAAGAGCTGTTCAGAATTTTGCAGGTTTTCAAATGAGACACCTCTCAGTTGAATACGACACTCCTGTGAATTGTGAAAGGCTTTCAAAGTTCAATTCTTTAATATCCCGGAAGTCGGTGGTAGCAGATTCGCCCTTGTTTGTCCGTCCAAAACAGATTCGCCCTTGTTCGTCCGTCCGAAACTGATTCGCATTTGGTCGTCCGCCCAAAACAGATTCGCCAGTGTTGCACGGGTGCGTCGTTTTTTAACCTGACTGGTTAATCTTTGAAATAGCTGGGTTGCCCGCACCGCGCCTTTTTCAATGCTTTTCACTACTGAACACAGCTTAAAAACTCGAAAACGTGGCTTCTGAGAAATACCACGAAACGGGAGCAAAATCTCTGAAAAGTTCTAATATACGGCTGACAGTGTACTCGTGTCAAGTGTCATTTGAACTACTTGAAAGCTTTTTTCGTCTGTGTGACTAACCTGAATCCGGTAGCTAAAAGGGCGGTGGTTGAGATGAGTGAAGCGTGCGAAAATAGGACCCCTGGGAGAGAAGTCCAGTCCTCGTGAGAGGTCCATGTCGTTTTGCTGCCAGTAGGTGTGGAACTCGTTGGGTCTCCGAGCGCCATCTGAGTTCACCTCTGCACCCTGGAGTCACAATAAACACCAAGGAACAATAAGTTCATAGACGCGCCAAATTTCAAAGACCTGTAAAAACCATTGCAGTGATGGTTAGAAAAGTCGGGGATTTGGATATTTGTAAAGCAGTTTTACTAAATAGTCGATATGTTTACGGGTGTATTTTCCATAATGCGTGTCGTTTTACAATTTGAAATTGTAAATTTTCTAGCTCTAGCACTTCGTTTCGACTTGGAATTGTTTGACAAGCAAACGTGGTCTGTCGGAAGTTAACAACATATTTTGTCCTATTTTGACAGTAAAATTTACAACAAATGTCGTAAATTCACGAGGGTATATTTTGAACTTTGTTGTTTTCGGTTCAATACAGATTGGTCTCTCCTCTCAAAAACGCGTCAAATGCGCGAAGTTTGTGGTAAATGGTAGATTGGTAGTATCTCTGCACTCTAACCCCGCAATTTTTAAAAACTGTGTGTTTAAAGTGATCTTAATGGTAAGTGCCGTTTACTGTTACGCTGCCAAGCCAACTTACAGCAGGGTTTCTTCATGCAACTTTGTAACTAGGAAGTGAATCACTTAGACGTCTTGAGCAGTTAAACATTACCTGGTTTATCGGTGCACGAGTTCCTATAGTGCAAGGGAGGTAAGTCCAAAGTCTAATCAAAACTTACGGTGTATGAGGGAGCAAACCTGGGTCTGCATGTTGTTTAAGAGGTATAAATAAACACACTTTGTTGAAGTTTTCTTTTTCATTGAAGCTTCAATAAATGAAACACGTTACCTTGATCTGGATACCAGGGAAGTCGAGCTGCTGCACGGTGTAAGGCTGCAATGTACGCTTGTGCTCGTGGAACATATCGTCGACAAACGAGTGCCAGCGGTAGAAGACAGGATCCCTCATGTTGATAGCCGTGTCCCCCATAATAGCGAAATTTTCCTGTACAAGGAAGCACAAATAATACGGTCATACAATTCGATGAAGAGAAGGTGGTGTTTTTGCAGGGATAAAAAACGGTCCTTAACCACACTGGAAAAACATAGGTACGAATCAGCACCCTTTTTGTTAATGACTTTCATGTCTCTGCAGAGGCATTAAAAAAAGTTCCAACCAGAAACAGATCGTGAAAGCAGATGATACCTTGTCAAGAATTATTCTATTCCAGTCTACTACTAGACAGTCCCTTGTGGTCTATCTCTACCCGAAGAAAAAAGTTTCCAGTTTTGATAAAGATAGCCGATTAACGTTCCAGTTATGATAAGCCGATTGACGATGATTATATAGATTCTTTGTGGGGGCGGGCGTTTTCTCCGCGGCGTCCGTCGTTACGTTCGTCCCCAGTAGCAGTACGCTGTCATCGCCCTAGTTGTGTTTATAAACAGAGCGCCCTTATCCCTTGCTTCGCGCCGGGCCATGGTGGGGCAGCCGAACCCCACTTGAGCCTCTTGAGGCAATCTGCATTGCGCCTCGTGCCCCAACCCCTACCCACTTAGAGCTCAATCGGCACTGGGCGCCACATATGGCCCGTCCACTTGACAAGCGATCCCCAGCCTCAAATTTTTAAGTTGAACCACAGCGCTCTGAAAAATGAATTCTGCTTGTTTTCGCGCGCAGAAATTACGAATCCAGCAAAATTTGAATGGTGATTTTAGCATAATTTGCTGATTTTCGTTGTTTCTGATTTTAACCACAGCTTTCCGTAACATGAAAAAGCGCTCGTGGGTAAGGCGAAAGTATCCCGTTTTGATACAGGTTGCTGCTGTCGGATATTGCCGAATAACGTTCCGGTTTTGATAAGAAGATTTTCAGTCTGATTTTGATGCCTTATTGAATTAAGAGATACAAGTCTTAGCGCCTGTATAATTTGAATTTTGGAGCCCGACTGTCTCGTTACCGGCCGGCAGGCCAGTTTTTTCTGTATTTGGGAAGGCCGGAGGGGGGGGAGGGCGGTGCGGGGGCTCTAGTGGTGAGAGGGAGAGGGAGGACTAGACTAGCGTAGACTAGCGCGGCCGACGGCTCGGGACTCAGGCTCCGCTCGGCTCGGTTCCGCCCGGCTCGGAAATATTTTTTCCCCATTTTGAGGACCAACCCCTATTTCTTTGTTACCCTCTTTCAGCTCCTTTGGGGTAGTTGCCAGAATTTGCACCAGGCGTTTCGTTGTCCAGAAGTGACCCCTTAGATACCCTGAATTTTGTACACCTCTACCTCACCTCCGTCCTCTTACACGGACGACGGACGGATGGACACGAGAGCGGTTGCATAAGCCCGCTTTAATGCCTTTTTAAAAGCAGAAGGGCGGGCTAAAAACAGCTTGTATGTCAATCTTTTAGTGACGTTTTAGCAAGAAAGAATTGTTTTAAACCCCTGGATATATCACAAATGTAAAAGAGCGTAATATGTACCCTCTTTACTTCTGTTTCCGACACGTTTTGGTTCTGTATGTTCTTTTGGACTCGCTAGAGAAGTCTTTTGCCAATGCTAGTTTGCAGTTCCAAAGTTGCTATCGATCAGACAACTTTGAATCGAATTTTGTACATTTCTAAAAATGACGCAACCATGGATTTTATAACAATCCCAGGACGTTGTACTTACGAGATGTCGGTTATCGGGATCATGGGCGAATGCAATGACCAAATGGCCCATGTTGTGCAAGTCACCATAAAATGGTCTATTCGGTGAAGTGGATGTAGCTTCGATGAGGGCACCTAGAGTGTTGACTCCTTCAAATTCCGTGAGATTCATCCGCTGTCCACCAAGCTGCAACCATCGCGAAGAGCATCGGATTACAATACTTTCATCATAGCTGAATTGCGTGGTGAATCGTGGCGCAATAGGTTGGCCATACACAAACTTTTAAAAATTAGAATTTTTGGCCTTTGTGCTTGGTTTTAGGAAGGTACCAAATATGAATGTAAAATAACCAAATCTATTTCGGATCAGCACCGTATTCGGATCAACGTTCTGTAGTTTCTTTAGAGAACTAAAATTTGGGTACCTTATATTTTTCTAGGAGAACAAACCTTTCTTTCATCTTCTGATTTGCAAACCCAATGAGGCTCGGTGTGTTGGGTGCAGATCACAGGCTTAGTTACCAAGAGGCAAAAGTTTTGGAGGTGGCGAGAATCTTTGGAAATTGACATTTTCTTTTCAAAAACGATATAAGTATGAAAGTCTACATCGAAGTTACGGATCAGTTTTTTTTTTCGCGTAATTAAATCCTGTATGTTACCAAGGTTAATCGATATTGATACTACTTAATTCAAACCATTCTTGAACGAACGGCAAATGTGGCCGTTTCCACTAGGGATGCAAACGAATTCGAACGAATGAGGAAGGTAACCTCCCAATTAGTTGTAGTGTGTATGAAATACCATTTGACCATCCTTAACTTGTTTTGTCATAAATCGATCGGTTCCTGTGGTACACCCAGTAGGCAATTTTTCTATCCATTTTCCATTTGGACCGATTTACTGGCTGTACCGGAATAACCGTTACTTAGGACAAAACGAGCGAAATTTCTGTCTTACGGATCTCTATCATGCCTCTGCGCCCGTGAAAACTGCCCCGTGTCCACTGTAAGAAATACATTGTACTTTTACAGCGTAACATTTTATTCCTACAAAAACCCCTATCCGTAAAACACGATTTTGGTTGGAGCTGCACTTTTACGAGGACTGTTGTAATTTATTGACACAGCTGTTAAATAATGGTGGCACTGTAAAATTACAGCAATGTTCTTATCAGTTATCCTCACTTTTATAGATCCACCGGTTTTCGTGGGAAACTGCTTTGCTAAGTGAAGTCCGGGCTTAAATTTGTAGACAGAATCCCAAAAAACGACCTCTAATGGAGAAAAAAACTCACGATAAATTCATGAGAAACACCCCAATTATCATTCTAAAACGGAAAAAAATTCAAAATCTAGAAAGACCACAGATCTAATTTCGAGGACTCGTTTCTAATAGTTTTGAATTCTATGTAATCACATAACCTTTCAAGCAACAGTCTCGGTTTATGTATGCGATCTTTTTTATCCAAACTTTCTAATTTCACAAATTTTAACTCATTCCCCTCATTTACTTTTTTGATTAGTTCAATAGTCTGGTTTCATATGAGAAAGCGATGATTTTTTTCTGCATGTGCATTTTGAAACAGTTAAGTTATGAATTTCCATGGACGTTGGGATGGTTTCCGCCCAACAGTGCTTTGCGTACAAGGATGGGGTTTCCAAGGAATTTCCTGCATTTCCACGGAATTTCCATAGAACTAAGACGTTACGTGGATATTGCCACGACTCAGTGGAATGCATTTCCTCCATGGAAGCAATCTCCTTGGAACATGTGTTCCGTGTAACATTACGAATCCCCGCGCACTGCTAGTCCCTTTTGAGCCTAGCCAGACGGCGAGGAAGGCAGAGTTTTGCGGACTTTAAATGATGCGGAATTGCCTATCTTGCAAACAATTTTTCCATTGGCACAAGGGACTTTTATAATGTAATCCGATGTCATCAATGTAAAACTACTACCAATTTAACTCGAAAACAACCAGGATAACTGTAACTACTTACAGTTTTTGGCGAGAAAGATGTAACAGTAATGGCAGTCTTTAAGACAAAGTAACTGTAACGGAAACTGGTTACATTTGTGGCAAAAATAACTGCAACACATTTTTAAAAGTAACTTTCCTAGCCCTGGTCACGTTACATGGTGTAACAAAAACTGGTCACACCAACTGATGTACACGTGTCACATTAGTTTTTCCACTGTGTTTATATAAAGCACGATTTCGTTCATGGGGCATTCTAAACTAGATTTATTAAAATAAAGTGACCCCTTGGGGGAAAAAATGCCCTGAAAATAGTCTCTTTTAAGATACATTTTCCTGATTTTTTGGAGCTTTGTAGCTCAAACGGTTCAGAAGTTATGGGCATTTGAAGTGTTTTTAAGAGGGTTTCACTGAAATTTCGTAAAAATGTCCGTTGTCGGAGCCAGGACGCTCTAGGAGGCGAGCAGGCATGTCCCGGGACGTAAAATGTTCACAGGAAACCGATTCCGGCCTCAGAATAGGCGTTTCTGAGCTCCTTATACCCCAAAATGCAACATTTCGTTCTAAAATCATGCGTTTTGGCGAGCTTAGTTGGGGTACTTCCCCATAATTTTTTGACCTTATCAGGGCTTGAATTGAAAGTTAGTTACTATACCTTTCGAATAAAAGGGGTGAAACATGTGGGACCGAGCGTGGATTTCACGCTACAGGCTGACGAAAACCGAAAACTCGTCAATTTCCAAAACAAGAGTTTTCGAGAGTTTTGACCACCATTTTTCGAGATGTTGCACACCGTTAACAGGTCGTATCACAGTGATTTCCTGAAGTATTCAACCTCCTCTTTAAGGTGAAGCAATAAAAAAAAATGAGTATGTTGGCCCTTCTGCTACTTTTAGCTCCTATTTTTAGGGCAAAAAAAAATATTTTCCCCAAGGGGTCACTTTTATTTTAATAATCTAGTTTGGAATGCCCCTAATACGGTGTCGGCTTTGAGCTATCTGTGTGGGTCATGGAAAGATGGTACATTCGTAGTTTGAGCGCCACTGGCGGCTCTTCTGGAACTATGAATGTGCTGTCTTTCCGCAACCGTCTTTGAGCCCGCTACCGGTCGGAGGGAGAACCTACACCGTATTAACTACATCGCGATAAAAAGCTTTGCTGCTAACAAAATTGACAACTAAAGTGTCAGATTTTACGACAACTTTTTTTAACAGTTAGACATCCATATTCGCAGGAAGTAGCTGTAGGTGTCGTCATTTCTTGAGGGTCACTAGTGTAGTGTCTGGGTAGAGCGTGAACGTTAACAGCCGAACAGAGAGTTTTATTTTAAAATGAACAGGAAACACTGACTTACCGTAATAATGACTCCAGAGTGTATGGCCTCGTAAATACGATCGCGCCAGCGTTCAAGGCTCTGGATATCAATCTTCATCCCCTCAGTCTCACGGTTCAGGTCCTGTTGGAAGAAAGATGTGTCCTATAAACTAGGTGGCAGCGCTACACGTCAAAATGGTGGCTTTGGCAACATTTTCCTTTTAAAAAAGCAGGCCCGCCTTTCCGCCAAACGAAATTGCCAGCTTCACTTCGCTCCGCAGGCAACTCCGTTCGGCAAGGAACGGGCCTGCTTGGCTTGCCGGTGGCGTTTGCGTTTTGTCATGCCTACGGCCCGACCAACTGACCAACAAGTCACATATATATTTCGAATAAACTTCGGCTTGTGGGGGGGGGGGGCTGTGGTCCTGAAGATTAGCTCCCTGCATATGAGAAAAGACTGTAACAGTGCGACACCGTGACTACACCCCACCCTTCTGCTTTGAAAATGGATAAAAAAAATGACAAGCACAGTTTGTAGCTTGTATTGTTTCTCAGATAGTCTTAAAACTGGACTTTTTGCCATTGTTTAAAGTGTATCGACCTCTAGCTCTGAAACGACTCATGGCACGGCAATTCCAAGAACTGATTCTGATTCAGAATGTGCTGTTTCCGATAGTACTTTCTCTCCCACTTTTTGATTTGAGGCCATCTTGTACGTTTTTAGCCCGCCATTCTGCTTTAGAAAAGCTATCTAGTGGGCTTATGCAAACGACCTTGTGTCTGTCTGTCTGTCTGTCTGTCTGTCTGTGTGTCTGTCTGTTTCACTATAAGGAGATGTGCTAGAGACTTCAAATTTTCAGGGTATTTTAAGGTTCACTCCTGGAAAACGAAACGCCTACGGCAAATCCTGGCAACCACCCCTAAAGCTTTAGGGCTAAAAGGGGGTATCAAAGAAAATAGGGTAGGTCAAAAAAGTCAGAAAAAACTATTTTGTTATGATCTCCTAAGGGGTAACTCGTCAGAGTAGAGACCTATAAACGAAAATTTTGTCCGTTTGGCTCTATCTCTAACCATTTAGGCGCTGGAGGGTCTTGTTGTAGAAGAAAGCCAAAAACCGCAAAAGAGGAGAGAAACTTCCTCCCCCCCCCCACCCCCCCACCCCAAAAAACGTTTGCTAAGCAGACGGGTGGGTTGTAGTCGCGGTGCTTCACCGTTACCCTTTTTCGTGCCTACGGGCAAATTTAAAAGACGACGGGTTTTAGCAGTTCGAAGGCCCGCTACATCATTCGATCACGTTTTTCAGCAAATCGTGTGATAGAAATAGTCGGGCCGCAGGCCCGACCATCGCCGCTGGCAGGTCAAGCAGGCACGGCCCCTGCCGAACGGACTTGCCGGCGGAGCGAAGCGGAGCTGGCAACTTCGTTTGGCGGAAGGGCGTGCCTGCTTGTTCTTTGATACCCCCTTTCATCCCAGTGGGGGTTGGTTGCTAGGATTTGCCATAGGCGTTTCGTTTTGTAGGAATGAACCTGAAGATGCCCTGAAAATTAGAAGTCTGTTGCACATCTCCTTAGTGGAACAGACAGACACACAGACAGACACAGACACGAGGTCGTTTGCCCAAGCCCGCTGGATACCTTTTTGAAAGCAGAAGGACGGAATAAAAAATCATAGAAAAGACAAATTTTGCACAGAAAATATGAGTAATTTAATAATAGTTTTCGGTGCGCAGTACATAATAAAGAAGTGGGTGGAAACGAAATTATAAGATCAGATACCAGTGAGCACTCTTATTTCCTTACGGATGTGCTATTTGTATTTCACGGGGAATTTGGTGCAATACAGATCACAAATCATCCTAAACACAGATGATATCGTCCGTATTATGGGTAGTTTGATCCACATCAGGAACGTGCCTTCTTCTGTGAAGTATACACGGAAAAAAAAGAATTAGCTAAATTAGCTAATGCATTCGCTAATATGGCCTTAGATGAGAATATTAGCTTTCCTAGCTAATCCCCAGCTAAGAAAGCTAAAATATTAGCTTTCACAGCTAGTTGCTTTATTTTGTACACAACTGTTATGGCTAATTTATTAGCTCTCCTGGCTAAGAATTAGCTAGGAGAGCTAATATTCTCATCTAAGGCCATATTAGCGAATGCATTAGCTAATTTAGCTAATTCTTTTTTTTCCGTGTATGGACGCAAGGTCTTAAGGATGAAGGTGTTTTGTTGTATGGATCAAATTTTCTATAATACGGACAATTTCATGAGCTTTGATAAGTTTCGAGCGATTCTTTACTTAATCATTTGCGCGTTGACAAAGCTGCAAGATATTTTATGATTTGTTTAAAATAGTTTAAAGTGTGCATGAACTTTACAATGAATGTTATTCTGTCCCCGCTTTTTCGGTTGTCCGATACAATAATGGCTAATTTTATTCCAAATGCGTCCAAATAAGGTAAAAGCAGCAATTTTAGAAATACTACGTTAATTTGAGGTAG
>NW_026267187.1:1084090-1086944 GCF_000697945.3 Frankliniella occidentalis | reverse complement strand
TAAAGATAATAGAAGGTTTATTCATTTTATCAATTAATAAGTCATTCCGGGGTCGTGTACTTTTGAATATCCCAGACAACGATCCCTCGATACGAAAGCTTTTAATGTATAGTCAAAAAACATTTAGCTAAAGCGTGACTTTGTCACTTCTTCCACTTCTTCATAACACTGTGAAGAAAGTTGTTAAAATTCATAACAGTTTTGATATTAATTTTAATAACATTCGTGATGTCATAACCTTGTTGTAAAAAGTAACAACTCGGTTATGAAAATTCGAAAAAGTTGTGAAATTTAAGAATCGTGACTTTTCCTCAACATGTTATGACTTTCAATAACATGTTATTACGTTCTACAACATTTTATAATTTTTCAAAAACGATAGTGAGTTTTCATAACTGTTAAATGTTCAAAAAAACCTAGTAAAACTTAGCTGTTTTGATTTTACATTCAGGCAATAGTTCTTGAGTAAACTAGGGAAATTTCAACGGAGGAACGGAGGGGAAAATGTCGTTAACTGTAGGTGGAGGACGGGTTAGACCCCGGGGCAGCCGACGAACCACACCGACAGCCATCGCTCCTCCTCCCACGGGCGCCCCGTAGGCGAAAAGTTAAGCATGCGGATTCCCAAACCGCAGGTCGGGGGTTCGACTCCAGGCGAAGTCGGGGTAACATGTGCTTCCCAAAGAGGTCTGAGAACATCGATGTGAAAAGGAAGTGGGAAGGAGAAGGCATGTGAAATGAAAATTATTTTTAGCAGATGATACCTTAAATAGCTTTTGACTAAACATAAAGAATATATAAGTAACTTTAAGGTGTCAGCTAGCTTGTACTCTCGATAAGGGCAGAGAACCAAAGCGCATGACGTCACCCAGATGTATAGGGGGCGCGAGAAGTCGCTGGCCCCGCCGCCCGTTCCCACCAACAATACCCAACAATACTGAGCCACGGATGCCGGCCGGCCGGCCTGCTGCCCCCCTGCCCCCTATCTCCCAGTGAGAAATGCGGATGTCAAATTGACATCAGAACGATATCGGACATCAGAAAAGTGTCGATTTCGGGCCCATTTTTGAATCAGTTCTGAGTCAGGAACTTGAAAACGATATCGTTCTGATATCGATTCGATATCGCTTAAAATTCATTTCGCACTGGGCTCTTCCTCCATGCCATGCCGCTAGTCCGTTGAATTGCAAGAAAGCAATTGCTAAAAGTAACACACAGCCATGAACAAAATATGAGAGAAAATTAGGGCACAGACATATCCTTAAATTTGTATCATCTGCTTTCACGATACGTCCCTCGACGTAGCTTTTTTCTCTCTTTTAAACAAGTTGACATTTCACAACTTGTGCTATTAATTTTCACAACGAATGTTATGAATTTTCAGAACAAGTTTGTTATTAATTTTCATAACACTTATGTTATTAAATTTACAAACCATGTTTGTGTTAATGCTTCACAAAAATGTTATAAAAATTTAAGAGAGAAATAACAGTGAACCTGTACTTACAGAAAGTTGAATGTTGGACGGCCTGGCAGGCCAATTGCGAGAAGAGACCAGACTGTCTAATTTTGGGAAGTAACCCTCTACGATGGGTTCTCGGAAATTGAGTAATCGCTTCACTCGTTGTAGGCCGTTGCAAAAGCGCTCAAAGTTGTACCTAAAACAATTAAATATGTTACACTGTTAGAAAGAGTAGTGAAAAACAACAATTTTTTAGACAATAACAGCTGAAAATAAACAACAAATGTTGTTTTCATTTGATCTCTTGCGAAACTTGTGTTATTCGGCTGATATTAGCCCACAACAGAAACTACTTGGTATAACTTTGTTGTAAATGTACAACAAAAGGGTGGTTAATTTTGGTAGCAACACATTTCGTTCAAAAACAACACACTCGTAATATTACAACTCTTTTTTCCAGGAGCAAAACAACAGTGTCTGTTTTTGGCCAGAAAGTTTGTTTCCGAGATTTTTTATCGATGTTGTGTTTTTAGCCCGCCCTTCTGCTTTGAAAAAGCTATCCAGCGGGCTTATGCAAACGACCTCGTGTGTGTCTGTGTGTCTGTCTGTTTCAAGAGAAGGAGATGTGCTAGAGACTTGAAATTTTCAGGGTATCTTAAGGTCCACTTCTAGAGAACGAAACGCCTACGGCAAATCCTGGCAACCACCCATAAGGGTGTGAATGGGGGTATCCAAGGTTCAAAAATTCTCCCAAAAAGTATTTGTCTTAAGCGTTCTCCTAAGGGGTAACTCGTCAAAATAGAACTCTTCGAGCAAAAATTTCGTCCGTTTCGCTCTATCTCTAAGCGTTTAGGCGCTAGAGGGCCTTTTTTTTTTACGAAAATAAGCCAAAGATTGCCATAGTGAACAATAAGTTGTATAGAAAAAGGCCTAAAAACCGCAAAATAGAAAGGAAACCCTCCCCCCACCCCCTTTCACCCCCATAGGGGTGGTTGACAGGATTTGCCGTAGGCGTTTCGTTTTCAGGGAGTGAACCTTAAAATACCCTGAAATTTTTAGACCTCTAGCTCATCTCCTTCCTCTTACACGCACGACGGACGGACGGACGGACGGACGGACACGAGAGCGGTTGCATAAGCCCGCTTTAATGCTTTTTTAAAAGCAGAAGGGCGTGCTAAAAAAATCAGGAAAAATTGAAACCGTAGCCAGAACCTTGGACAGTGGACAGGTACGCCTTGTGCTCGCGATGCACACTTGAACATACCTGCACCTGCCGCCGTGCCTGCTGCAGGGGGGCCGATCTTGTGCACAAGCTAGTTGTGCACAAAATGTGCATGCGGTCCCCACGCGTAGCCCATCCCACTTCATGGGTCGAAATCACGGATTTCGGAG
>NW_026267187.1:1078556-1083935 GCF_000697945.3 Frankliniella occidentalis | reverse complement strand
GGCCAGAGCGAACGACTCGGGCTGAAAGTGTTACCCTATGGGTCCTACTTTGTATCAGATATGAAGGATCCAAGCTCCCGACACACGCGGCGTGTCCAGGGGCCTAAATGTTCGCCCGACGTCACTCGCCATTTACAGAAAATAATGCCGACGTAGTCCTAACTTTTTATTACATGAAAACCGAGGGCACACTGAGACCTTTCAGAATCAGTAATGTCTGCGGGGTAGCGGTGACGCTTTCACTAGAGAAAGTTTGAAAAACATGGATTTGCGCCTGTGGTGACGTCACTTAGCCTGCCCGCACTACACGCCTGTAGTGCAAAGTAGCCTAGTACACAGGCGTTTTGGACTTTTTTTGCCTTTTCTATTGAACGCGTCACCGCTACCCCGCAGACGTCACTGATTCTGAAAGGTCTCAGTGTGCCCTCGGTTTTCATGTAATAAAAAGTTAGGGCTACGTCGGCATTATTTTCTGTAAATGGCGAGTGTCGTCGGGCGCACGTTTAGGCCCCTGGACACGCCGCGTGTGTCGGGAGCTCGGATCTTCTATATCTGATACAAAGTAGGACCCATTGGGTAACCCTTTCAGCCCGAGTCGTTCGCCCTGGCCCCACCGTGCGCGCAGTGCAGCGCCTACAAGACGGTCTACCTGTGTGGCGCCAAGGTTGGGCCAAAACGAAAATCGCAATGCGATCCGGGTAAACGTTGTCGCACAGGACCCGGACTTTGCACAAGGTCTTTTTTAGGTGAAAACTACCATTTAGGCTCCGTACCTCGAAAACTTTTTTGGGGTGGGATGGGCTACCCACGCGTTGTGCATGTGGTTCGCACGTGTTGTGCACAGGACCATCTTATCACGGGACACGCTCCCTTTGCCCTCAGAACACGATTCCGGTGACGCAACTACCACTAAAGCCTTGGATAAGATGTGATTAAGAAATGGGCTCTTGTGACCTGCGCGTTGCCTTCCTTCGCCGAATGAAGGAGTTTCAAAGTGTCACATGACCGCCCAAATGTCATAAGCTGGCGTAAATAACATATACGGTTAGCCTTATGAAGAAAAGAACAAGTTGCAAGGTGTACCAAATGAATTTGCTACATAATTAATCTGCTCGTTCTTTACGGAATTTGTTTTGTGCGTTGTCTTTTGTTTTGTGCATCTAGCACCTGCAAAGCAGTAGGTAGGCAATCCCGCCATGCAGTCATTTGACATTGGTGGTGGTACGCGATACTGGAAGGGGTTCTGGTTGTGGGGTTTGAAATGGCGGTGAAGTCTTCTCGCCAGACAGTCCACGGAAAAAAAGTTGTCCCCGGATTCAATGGAACTTTTTTTTATGTGGCATTTTCCATTTGATGTATGCCTAGCGTCATAGGTGGCCCCATTCCTGGGGCAAAAATACTACCTTCCCACAAAAATTAGAGAATGTTAAGGGACCTTAGAAGAAACTGTACACCAAATTTGGTGACAATTGGAGACCAGATATTTTTGCTATGAGAGTTACGCTAATATCCTAAATTTTGTTGGTATCTTTGATCGAAGGGTAGAAAATTCAAATCCAACTTTTACATTGGTGGTTTAGAAACAGTTTTTTATCCTCTTTCAAATGGTCTTGTCATATTTTACCTCACTACATATTCATAGAGTAATACC
The DNA here is from genome assembly GCF_000697945.3 of Frankliniella occidentalis. Classification (NCBI taxonomy): domain Eukaryota; kingdom Metazoa; phylum Arthropoda; class Insecta; order Thysanoptera; family Thripidae; genus Frankliniella; species Frankliniella occidentalis. The sequence goes on along the minus strand of NW_026267187.1, from coordinate 1,082,284 downwards.
TACACCACCCTTGAAAGCCGCTAGTTTTGACTCAAAACTTTAAGAATTTATATCTCCTGAACCGTTTGAGCTACAGAGCCCAGATTTGGAGTGGGTTTACATTTCATTAATACCTTTAATTTTCGAGAGTAAAAATAAAACCCGAAACCAGATCTGAAATCTTGGGTCAATGATGAAAAGAACTAGTCCTATGTCGAAGTGGTTCTGTGGTCAGAGAAGTTGGTTGGTCAGAGAAAGCGCAATCCCAATAGCTTAAAAACTAAAAGTCCACGTGTCACAACACTTGCAGAATAAACCAGAGTTGGTATGAGCTATCAGAATCTTTCTTATCGAAATCGATGGAGACATCATTTCAGCTATTTCAAATAAAAGATTTCAAAAATTCGTATAAAATATTCTCTTGTTTTTGTAATAAATTTAAAAATATTAATTGTTGAAAGATGTCTCCAATTACCTTTTTCTAAATTCATGGGATGTTATCCATCTCACTTCCTAATCCTATTTATGGTGAGAATAAGATATTTCAATAAAGGGTTTTTTTCTCTGAAACCAATGCCCGTACGTCAAAAATACTGGATTTTTCGAATCCCACTCCTATATAGAGATACTCTCCGTCAGACTACCTTCCCGGATAGATTAAAGTACTTCTACAGGCTTCCTATCGGGGAAGACCCCCTTGACACCTCGTGAGTTGATTTATTTCACAAAGGACAACATAACCTCAAATTTCATTTGTCATTTTACGGAAAACAGCGACTCCCCAACGTTCCAAACAAACTCAAAATGATTGCTTATGATAATTAAAAGTGTTGACGTCGTACAAACACACTGAATAAATCCAATTTCTTGTATTTATGTGCATTACAAGTTCGCGCATGCGCACAACGCCTTCACCAGCGCCAAAACCATTTTAAGTCCAAAGTGAACCCTATCAGAAACAATATAAAGAGAATGAATTTCGAGTGGTAATTACTATGGAAAGCACGGCCTCCATGGCACATTTATGGTGGTCATCAGTTTTCGTTGAATTACACCCGGAGAAATGAGTTATTGACATTTCAAAATTACACATTTGCCACCACAGTTTTGCACTCTTCGCGACGTGGACAGAAATTATAAATCGAGTTTTCTCTAAAATTTTCTATCACAGTGGAAAAAAACCTCTATTACGGTTTCATAACAGGGTCAAACCCTACCGTTTGGTATACTGCACTTGTCTGTATGTATTCCAGTTTCCTCCAGCGAAATGGCTTCTAACAACACAGCACCAAGCACAATACTCGTTCTTTCACCTCCACGTAGTGATGTTTGGAGGGAGGGAGGGAGGTAAAGAACGAGTAAAAAGTCAGTCCTCGTCAGTTTACACGTATAAAATCTCGAGACGGGGTCAAAGTGACCCCCTCGGTAATTCTAGGTATCGGTGGTGATGATTTCTTCGGAAGTTCCTGTCACTGGGACGTCATATTTTGCGTCCGAGTGTGTTTTGGTAGTACATGAAAGGTCGGAAAGTGATCAATTAGTCAAAAAATTAATTCGTAGTTCCTTTGGCAATTGAAAATCAGAAGGGGTCATCTTGACCCCCCCGGTCCTTTTGGTGTTAGTACACAAACGCTCAGCCACTATGGGTTGCTCCACTCACTTGTACGTTCTAAGCAGAGGGATAGGTTGTATGGTCACGGTGCGTTACCCGCGTGCATTTCTTCCTTATGCCTTAGGAGCAAATTTGTAAGGGTCGGAGGCCCGCCCGGAAGCCTAAGTTTGTAATGCTATGAATAGTGACTTAAAGGGCGGGTCACGGCCGCAGGCCAAGTAGGCCTGGCCCCTGCCGAACGGAGTTACCAGCGGAGCGAAGCGAACTCCGTGTGGTGGATGGGCAGGCCATGATAGTAGGGCCTAGGATGGAGAACCGGTTTGGGGCCCCGATCAGCTACGCCACTGCGCGTTGCGACGTGTAACTCCCGTTCAAGAGAACTTACACACAAAAGGAAAACTGTTTTAGAATCTAGAATGTCTGCTGATTTTCCGCACATAAAAATATTTGTCGAACAACAGTCTGGAAGTGGAGATATGGAAGCCCAAAGGTACGCCGCTGCTGTCGCGGAGGCGGTGCCTCTGAGCGTCACCGCCTGCTGGCAAGATCTTAGCCGTTCCGGCAGTGTTTTCTTTCTTCTTCTCTATCCTGGGCGTATTCTCGTTGTTTTCATTTCTCATTTCATTTCTGCACTATTGGGGGCATATTCTGTGTCAAACTCCTTTTGTTATCTATATTTAACGTACTCGGAGTGGAAAGAGGAAAAAAAAACTTCCGGAATGGCTAAGGCTAAGATCTTGCCAGCAGGAGGTGGCGCTCAGAGACGCCGCCTCCGCGACAGCGGCGGCGTAACTTTGAGCTTCTATAATATCTCCACTTCCAGACTGTTGTTCGACAATTGTTTTAATATGCGGCAAATCAGCAGACATTCTTGATTCTAAAACAGTTTTCCTTTTGTGTGTAAGTTCTCTTGCACGGCAGTTACACGTCGCAACGCGCAGTGGCGTAGCGGTTGGGGGCCCCATGCCGTTTCTCCATCTTAGGTCCTACTATCATGGGCAGGCCAGCTTTGTCTTCTTTTCTTATTCCCTCGTTCTGTAAATGGAATTTCAGTGGTTGCATACTCACCTGGCGATGATCTGCTGGTGGGCGTAGAAGAACAGCTCGCCACGCCTGTCCTTGTTGACAATCTCCGTTGGCCCCTCGAATGGATAAACCAGATGCCAGTGCCAGTGGTGTAGGTTAAGTCCAATATCTTCGCGCCAGTAGGCCACCTTGTGCTCTTCTTCTAGGTCGGAGGCTGAATAATCTTTTGGGATCACGATCGGAACCTACGATGAAGGCCCAGGATTGCATATATTACTTTTTAGCTTCCGCTAAAACCCTTTTTTCGTTACAAGGAGCAGTTGTTCGTGAGAAAACTTACAATGTAATAATATGGATCACAAATCATCGGTAATACGGAGGAAATTTTCCGTATTACGAACAATTTGATCTGTAATACTGAAATGCCTTATACGTTAGTTGAGGACCTCCACACCTTTGAGAGAAGTGACCACTAAGAAACCATTTTGAGTTCTCTTTTATGTACTTCCCTTCTGTACTACAAAGATGAAACAAACTAAACTGAACGGAACCATCGAAAGTTAACCTTTCTAGCTCGTGGTACAGACAAATAGACAGACACCAACAGTCAGTCGTCACTCGTCACACAGGCACGAGATTGATCGCATAAACTATCCCGTTTTCTTGCCTTTTCAAAACAGAAAGTGGACTAATGACCCCCGAATTGAATTCAACACGTACCCTCTGCTGCGGGTCTATCACAGTGTTCGCCTCCTCCCTGGCTTCGGCGAAGACGGAGCCGTCGACGTACTTGTCTGGAAAGCTCTCGCTGAGAGGTGGAAGGTGTGCCTCGCGCGTGTCCTCACGGTGAAGCAGCGCAACGCTGTACGCGTAGTTGAAGAGGAACGGGTTGAAGTGGTTGCGGGCGTAGGCTGCGCAGGACCAAAAGTCCTCCAGATTTCTCATGCCTTTCGAAATAAAGAGAGACTTCAGTTACTTGGTGTAGAGCGAGGTGTAGCGCACGACGTCAACCACACACGGCTGGCTAGGGATAGGGCGTATACTATACATTTTATGATTAATTTAGTAAGCAGACATCCAAAATCAAAGGTGTTGCATAGTTTAAAAGGTA
>NW_026267187.1:1077945-1078506 GCF_000697945.3 Frankliniella occidentalis | reverse complement strand
TATATATATAGAGAGAGAGAGAGAGAGAGAGAGAAAGATATGCCGAATGGCTCCATCTGGGACTGCATACCCACCAGGCGCAGGGGACCGGCTCCAAGCGCCAACGCATCGCTCCACTTCTGTTGCTACAGCCAACGCCCAAGGGCGTACAAATGGGGTGTTCCTTGTTTCGCGCGGGTGCCCGCGTGTCCACAGGGGTAAGTCGCGGGTGAGCGGAGGTGACTCGCTGGTCCGCGAGGGTAGTTTGCGGTCCACGGATCCTGCCACGGGGGTAGCTTGTTGTCAGGCCAACAACTAATGTTGAAGTTTTAACCTGTTAATTTTGAATCTCCCGCCTAACTGCGGTGCCAACACGAAGCTGGCAACCTTTTGTATTTTTGCGCGTGGTGCGCGTGTCGGCCGGGAAGCCGAAGGGTCACCTCGGGCACCTGTCGAAGGGCGACCAGCGCGCGACGAGCGGGCGGCCCACCGGGAGGGACTAGGGCTGGGCGGTATTTTTTTCCCAAAACCAATAGTCAATATATTTTTATATTGGTATTCCGGGCAATATCAATATTCTGT
>NW_026267187.1:1069868-1071492 GCF_000697945.3 Frankliniella occidentalis | reverse complement strand
CTGAGCGGGGAGGAGGGGGAGGGGAGGGGGAGCGCCAGCACGCCAGGCAGACTGGTTCAAGTGGTTAATCCACCCACTCTTACCACTATGTTTCAGTGGTAAGAGTGGTTCATGACTGGTAAGAATACGGTTTTCGGCACTGGCAACGATTCTTACCACTCTTTCCCTATCCCCACAGCACAGACAGTGCAGCCGGGTCGTGCGCGACAATTTGTACCTGTATTTCCTTCGCCTCGGGCTGTGTATCAACTTGGAATTGCATGACCTGCACGATTTGGAATTGTGAATGTTTGACATGTTTTGTACACTCTCATCCTGTTCCTGACATTTTTGGAAATAGACTACGAACCCGTTTATCCAGCAGTAATACTCACTAAAGTGCTAGTAATAGTCACAAATTTAGTATGTATGTAATAGCAATTATTTGGTAAGTAAGTACTTAGAGTGCTTTTTCTAAGCAGTTCCTAACAAAATAATTAGTATTAATTACTAAATTTTTGAGTATTACTGATGTATAATCGAGTTCATTATCTATTAAAATATCTGTAAAGGGCTAAGAGTGTAAAATATAAATTTGAAAATACATCTAACATGCACAAGTGGAAGATGGACTTAGCTCTCGGCAAATGTAATGTTAGTTGCATACTAACCAGGTATTCATCTGGTAAATCCAAGGCGACCTGCTTCCTGCTTTTGTCACCCTCCTTGACGGTGAAAATCGGCTCTGCAGGCCGATCAAATAGATACTGCAGATTGTCCACGGAGGCGCGACCTCTTTGAGCATCCACCTCTTGCTGCAGCACAACGAACAGAAGAACAGCGCCCCTAAAGGAAATAATTAAAACTAAGCGAGCGGGCCTCAACTCTCCTGCACGATGCACAGATTGGCAAGAGAAATCTTTGGCTGTTTGTGCATAAACCTCCTATAACGACGCAAGCTCACTAAATTTACCCCGAATGTAGGCAAAAAGCATGACTCTTGCACCTCATTATGATAAACTAAGATTGCTAAGGACTATCAATGGTGGATTACACCAGATTGCAGGAGGAGTTGAGGCCCTTTCCAAACAAAAGCACTCCTATTGGTGGTGACAAAGTAGGGAGAAAAACATTCAGCTTGGCACATAGTGACATACTCAAGGCTAGACATGCACGCCGACCCTACTTTTGGCGGCGGCGGCGTGAGGGCAAAATTTAGTCGGCGGCGGCGGCGGCGCCGGCGTTTACGCCGACGGTATGATCAGCGGCGGCGGCGGCGGCGTTGCCGGCGCGAGTTGTTAAAATGAGCGCTAATTATAAATATGTTGCATTAAAAACGTTAAATTGACAACAATTTTACTGGTCTAGAGCATTATTACTTCTTGTTGGAATGGGTCGGGGTAGCGAGGGGAGTGCACGTTTGGTAGCCTGTCTTTCGGCACCAATTGGGTTCCAAATGTGACGAATTTTGGCCGCGCCGCCGGCTACGCCGCCGATAATTTTACCGGCGGCGGCGCGGCGGCGCGCCGCAGATTTTTGAACGGCGGCGGCGGGCCAAACTATGTCGGCGGCGGCGCAACGGCGGCGCGGCGTGCATGTCTACTCAAGGCTTGTGTGCGCGAGAGAGGGAGGAGGAGGGGGGAGG
>NW_026267187.1:1065249-1069818 GCF_000697945.3 Frankliniella occidentalis | reverse complement strand
AGGGGGCGTCAAAATGCTGTCCAAAGCGGGCGCCTTGGTGTAAAATCTTTTAACTGTTCAATTTCACTGTCATAAACTTTACAGTATTCAAATAACGAGTCAAACACTTCAAAGGGTTCAAATTAGTGATGGGCTCTCGCATATGCACGCAAGTTGAATGGGGTTTTCATGCAATTTTGTCAGAATTTTCAGTGAACGTCTGAAATTTTATAGCTGTAGGTCTGAATTAAGATATCTGTCAAGAAAATATGAAAATTCAAAATATTAATTCAGATGAAGGTCTGAATCTGAAATTCAGACAAGAAAAGTATGAATATTTAGTTTAGTCCCAGGAGCACACCGGTAGGATCAAGGAGATAGCCGTCGGTGACCCCTTACTAGGGGACTTAGGCAAGTGTAAATTCCCGATCGTGCCCAAACTCGGTATAGTTGCTTCTTATCTATGTAGGTGACGAAAGCCGACCAAATATTTTCCTGAGAGTCATGTGCCGAAAATCCCTATAACAGCGTATAATTTCACAAAATACAAATTTCTCTTTTTGTACAAATATTGAGTGATATTCTGACTCAAAATGAGTGGTTTTGGGGGCCAAGGGGGGGGGGGGGTAGTTCCTCTGACACTTTTCGATTTGAAACCTCCTTCCGTCATTTTTGATCCAAATTCAATAGTTTTTTCCATTATTTCCTCCCCTAAAGTACCCTAGAAATTGACTCTCAGGAAAAAATACTACCGTCAGTCGTCATCAACATAGATAAGAAACAAATATGCCGAGTTTGTGTGCGAAGAACCATTCTTCGCATTGCAAAGAATTTTCAAGCGTTGCAAAATGCTTTGCATTGCGAACTTAACCCTTCGCATTGCAAACTAATTCTTCGCACCTTACGAAGAAAATCGTTCGTAACGCTGCAAAGTATTAGTTCGTAACCTTGCAAACCATTTCTTCACAACCTGCGAAGAAAATAGTTTGCAATGCAAAGAAAATAGTTTGCAATGCAAACTTCCTTACAATGCTTGAAAATTTTTTGCAGGAATTTTGCAGTGTGCAAGATCAGGAATTTACACTTGCCTAAGCCCCCTTGCCAGTCTTGTCGTCGTGGCGTGCGGTCAAGGATGAGAGATTACTAATCCAAAGGTCCGAGGTTCGACTCCGAGTAGGTAGGTAAGGTACAATAACAAATATCTTTCTAATTACTTAGAATACAATCCAACTAGACGAAGACGGCAAAGAGCGTCAAGACAACTACATTTTAACAGAAGATCTATAATGCAGACTAAAAGTTATGAAATTGCTGTTCAGACTAAGATAGCTGAAAATGCAAACTAAAAATTCATACCACAAATTCAGGCAAAACAGTCCAAATTTTCAGACGTTTAGTACGTGCCAAATTGTCTGGATTTTTAGACCTTTTTTAAAAACAGTGATCCTGCCAGTTAAATGTGACTCTTGCCACATTTGTTGCGTAGATGGTACATCTACTTTGTTTTCTTTTCTAACAATATATCGGAGTAGTAGAGAGTACGTCCTCAGTAAAATTACTAAGAGTGTTCCATGCTGGTACAGCTACTTACCCAAGAATATTTGTATTAGCTTGCCAGCAATCTGTCGATGCTCAGGCAAAAAAAGGGAGAATTGGGCCCTTTTGTTGATCCTGGATGCGAAGCTCAAGTCAGGCAAGTTAATGTTACGCACAGATATGCGCTCCGCCTTCTCCCCAAACCTACTGATGACAGTCGTACCGAGCTGCTTCTGCCGGTCTGTCTGTAGGAACAAACAAACAGGAAACATCGAAGAGTCAGAGTAAACCCCATTTGCACTTTAGTCTACATAATTCACGTAATTGTTTAATTATAAAATTTGGAAAAGACGGTGTGCGAAACGACAACACGGCATATGCACTCCGTTCATAATTTTTCCGTGTCACTTCTATTCTTCAGATTTGATGGAGAGCACTGTCACATTATTTATTATAAAATTCTCTAATTCTCACTGCTCATTGCAGAAAACTGTGTTATGAAACTTTTATCGACGAAATGAGAAGTTTGCTCTTCTTGTCCCTTGGAAACTGCGCACGGCGCAGTGCAGCTCGCAAATGCCGCTGATAGGCCGTCACGGAAAAACACAAGTGCACTGATATATAAAGTGTGCAACTAACACACTCTTTAAAGTGTTTAACACCGTGTGGCACACTTCTATGGGTGCAACACGAGTTTTGAATAGTTTGAAGTGTTCAACAGGCGTGTTGCACACTTTTTAGTGTTCAACTTGAGCGTTAAGCTATAGCGCTCGACGTTCAGGTTGAACATTTAAAAGTGTGCAACACACCTGTTGAACACTTCCAACTATTCAAAACTCGTGTTGCACACATAGAAATGTGCCACACGGTGCTAAACACTTTAAAGTGTGTGTCAGTTGCACACTTTATATATCAGGGTACACAAAATTTGGGCGTCATTGAACACCAAAATTTCGCGTCCCAAGAAGTATTCGATGCTAGATTTGGCGTCTTAGGACGCTAAAATTTGGTGTTTGTTTAAATATATATGCGTCAAAAGGCGCCAACCAATTTTCAGTTACGTTGTTCGTCTCCAAAAATCATTCATTAATGGCGTTGTGTAGCTATTTATGGTGGCGCAGCAGATTTGTGTGATTTCGACAGTTGCCAGGAATCTGTTACGCACGAATGCGTTGCCAGTGTCACACTACGCCGTGCGTGGTTTCAACTAGGGACAGCAGGGGCTGTTTTAAGTACAACTTTCTGGTGAAGTAATGCCCCGTAGGTTGTCTAAAGGGCGTGCATGTTTGCCTTCTCTGACGGGCGACTTATCTGACACCAACCCTTCCCTGTCCACTCCCCGACCCTAAAAACAATTGATGTGCAAGAAGGTTTTTGTGGCGCATTTCATTTGACATGAATATCACGGAATAGTACACACGTTTTGTCCCGCACTGAAAACGCGAGTGTGTGAATGTCGCTCGCCTGCAGGTGTGTGAATATCCATTCGTACACTTACGGGGGTAAACGTGTGAATTTTCTAGAAAAAATGCACACTTATAACCCTTTAAGCACTGTGAAAAATACTGTCGTGAATTTACATTTTTTTTTGGAAACTCGTCGGAAAGTCGATACGCACTGCATGTAATTTTACGATTCCAAATTGTAAGTTTACAACTAGCATCAAGGAAAATTTTCCTGTAAACCTACCCACTATTTTTCACTATGAGTGTACGAATGGATATTCACACAACTGCAGGTGAGCGACATTCACACACTTGCGTTTCCAGTGCGTAGACAAATGAGTAGACATCATCGCGCTGTACACTTAAAACGAAAGTGCGCAACTGGCATAAACATGGTATTGTTTACTCTGTTAAAATGGTTGTTAACAAGCAAGCCCATCCTTCCGCCAAACGGAGCTGCCAGATACACTACGCTCCGACGGCAACCCCTTTCGTCAAGAGCCGGGTCTGCTTGGCTTGTCGGCAGGGGCAACAACTACGAATTCAAGTGCGCACATGAGCAAAACAAAGTAACTGCTCTCGGTCGGAAACTTTGTTTTCGACATTTTCAGTAACGCTGCACTTTTACAGTAAGGCCTGTAAAAATACAGTATATGTTGCTAACAAAATCACACCACATCAAATTTTCACTGTAAATTTACAGCATTTTTTTTAACAGTCGGTGCCGGGCCACACCGTAAATTGCTTACGAACAAATAGTTCGTAATGCAAACCGATTGTTCGTAAGACCCGTCTAGCTTTACAAACAATCGCTTTGCAATACGAACAATTTTTTAATACGAAGAACGAAAATTGTTCGTAACGTTGCAAAGTATTTACTTCGTAAGCTTTTTAAAGTGCAAGCTTAGTCTGCCGGCAGCGTTTGATCGGATATACGGTGATACGTTCTAACGATGTTTGACGATATGATCTCTCCACGACATTTCAACAAAGTTCGATGTCCGTTTCGGCGCGACGGCGCAAACTTATCGCTGATCGCAAGGGTAAACGGTACTCGAATTGCTTGGTCGATGTTTGTTTGTTTGTTCATCAAGAACCAAGGGTTACAGACATCATTTAATATTTGACGTAATTTAAAATGCTGAATTGTAGTTTACTGCTAAATTTCATGTTTACGCCGCCAGCCGAATTCATATCGTACTTTGTTGAAGCGTCACCGCGAGATCGGACATTGTTGAACAGTCGCGGTGAGATCGGACAACGTTGCTAGGATCCAACGTATTAAAAGTATTCGACGTCTATTGACTTGCATATTATATATATCAGTGTAATGACGCTGTGTAAAATTGTCGTTTTGGGCTGGGCACACGAAGGTTTTTCATGGAGAATGTCGTACAACTAGAATTCGCAATTGTAAATTTGCAAGCACTCCCGAGGCGGAAGGAAATACTGGTAAGAATGGTGCATCAGTGGTACAAGTTGTCCTTTTCTATTGTTCTCCGGAGCTTAGGCGCTCGCTCGGCACTCCGAGAGTGGTAATAGTGGTTCACGCCCGGTCCGGGCCTCCCCAAAATGAGTGGTTCAAAAGTACAACTGCGAGCCTGGGCTG
>NW_026267187.1:1045734-1060839 GCF_000697945.3 Frankliniella occidentalis | reverse complement strand
GGAGGGGGGAGGGGGAGGGGACTATCGCAAAGCGAGCAAAGCGACGTCAAGAAGCCGGGACTGGACGCCGATGAGTTTCTTGCCCCTGGCCACTGAATCGCGACACGGCCAAGGACAAATTACCGGCCAGACCTGCTGTGACGTCAGTCGCTGGAAGTTGTTCCCAGACGCCTACCCAACAACACAGGCCGCCGAGCTGCAGAGAAAGTAAAAGTGTTATTATCTTTGTTCGGCAGTGGCCCCTAACTATTTTTTGTTAAACGAAACAAATCCTTTCGGTTAATGGCGGTTAATGGCCTACGTATATCTTACTTCGTGCCCAGAGCTCTAATATCTAATTTACTAGCATAATGCACCAGGCCAGATGTACCACTAAAAGTATAGTTGCCAGTTGTGAAAATTGATATGGGAGCTACACTCTGAGAAAAATACCCTCGTACTGCGAAGTTACGGTGCAGAAGTCACTACTTCTCAGCTGATATTGTTGTGTATTGTGTATCAATGTCGGTCACACTGTTTTGTAAATAAGGAATTTAAGATTAAGATTGTAAGATTGATTGGCTGAGCGATAGCGAAGCCTATTACTCCAGTGATGATCAAAACGAACGAACTGAGCTAGTGACCTGGGATTTTCAGGGTCGTTTTGTGTCATAAAAAGACAGATCGAGTACGAAGAAGAGTATTCTTGCTCAAAAATTGGATTTAAAAAAAATCAAAAACCACAGGTCCAACACATAATGTTTTTAGAAATATTGTGTTTTACAGTTTCCGATGGGGTAGGCTACCTCATCAAAGTAGAGGCCAGTATGGCCGAAAATTTCGTCCGTTTGGCTCTATCTCTAACCATTAAGGCGCCAGGGGGAGTTTTTGAAAAAAATGTACAACCCTGCATTCTTAGTCGAAGTGACGGGAAGTTAACGGACCGATATGCCCGTATCTTTGTGAACATTTTAGCGCTTCCCGACTCGGGTGTCAGCGCCGCAGCCTAGGTAGATGTATGCCAGGCGCGTCGCGTCGCGAACATTTCGTCCGTTTGGCTCTATCTTTAACCATTTAGGCGCCACAGGGAGTTTTTGACAAAAATAAGCGAAAACATGTACAACCCTGCATTCTTAGTCGAAATGACGGGAAGTTGACGGGCCTTCATTGACGGGCCGAAGGCCCGTATCTTTGTGTACATTTTTGGGCTTCCCGACCCGGGTGTCAGCGCCGCAGCCTAGGTAGATGTATGCCAGGCGCGTCGCAGCGTAACAGTGTTTCGTGAGATATCGCAAAACCTGTTACACGAGACGTGGTCTGGCGTACAGCTACCTAGTTTGTAATCTTTACGTTGGTCTTGTGTTATTGATTTAATTATGATATTGATTATGAATTATGATAATGAATCACAATGAATTCGAAAATTTGTCACTGTGATATTCGCAACAATTCTAATTTGACCGGAGAAGTTTCATTCTGTTTGTCTGTCTGTCCGCACGATAACTCGAGAAAGAATTATGAGAGTGATCTGGGAATTTCAAGGTTGTTTTGTATCATAAAAAGACGAATCGAGTTCGAAGACGAGCATTCTAGCTCAAAAATTGACTATACAAAAAAATCTAAAACCACAGGTCGCAAAATTTTTGTTTCTATATAATATTTTTAAAGGTGCCTAAGGGGTAACTCGTGAAAGTAGATCTCTTTGATCGAAAATTTCGTCCGCTTTGCTCTATCTTGGACCGTTTCGGTGCTATGGGGCATTTATTGGCAAAAAGAACGTGAGAAATACAAAATGGGCTATTTAATCGGAAGAAAGGCTTCATGTCACAATATTGTAAAGGTCGTAATACTTAAACCACACAGTAGGGGTCGTGCCACACCCTCTTTTGGGCTTAAGGGTCCCTAGATTATCTAGTGTCACTAAAACGTTGATTTTTGCATAACAATCTGACAAAATTCGAACTTTTTGGCTGAGCGATTAGCGAAGCCCATTACTCCACTGACCGGAAGAGTTTCATTCTGTCTGTCTGTCTGTTTGTCTGTCTGTCTGTCTGTCCGCACGATAACTCGAGAAAGAATTGAGATAGCGACCTGGGATTTTCAGGGTCGTTTTGTATCATAAAAAGACAGATCGAGTTCGAAGATGAGCATTCTAGCTCAAAAATTGACTTTTAAAAAAAAATAAAAACCGCAGGTCGCAAATTATATTTTTTCTAATATTTTTTTATGGGTTCCTAAGGGGTAACTCGTAAAAGTAGAACCCTTTGGGCGTAAATTTCGTTCGTCTTCCTCTATCTTGTACTGTTTGGGTGCTAGGGAGCATTTCTTGGCGAAAATAAGGTGAAAACGACAAAATGGTCTTTTAAATCGTAAAATTTAACTCGTCTGGGGTGTCAGCGCCGCAGGCCTAGCTATATGTGCGCCAGGCGCGTCGCAGCGTAACAGTGTTTCGTGATATATCGCGAAGCCTGTTACGCGAGACGTGGTCTGGCGTACATATAGCTAGTAACTAGCTATACGTACGCCAGACCACGTCTCGCGTAACAGGCTTCGCGATATCTCACGAAACACTGTCACGCTGCGAGGCGCCTGGCGCACATATAGCTAGGCCTGCGGCGCTGACACCCAAGGCGGGGTAATAGGAGGGCATATACAATTTTTCGTAATGAAGTCTTTTTAACGATTAAATCGACCATTTGATCATTTTCACCTCATTTTTGTCAAGAAATGCCCCCTAGCACCTAAACGGTACAGGATAGAACCAAACGGACGGAATTTACGTCCGCAGGGCTCTTTTTTGGCGAGTTACCCCTTAGGAACCCATACTAAAATATTCGGTAAAAATTCATTTTGCGACCTGCAGTTTTTGATTTTTTAAAAAGCCAATTTTTGAGCTAGAATGCTCATCTTCGAACTCGATCTGTCTTTTTATGATACAAAATGACCCTGAAATTTCCAGATCGCTATCTCAATCCATTCTCGAGTTATCGTGCGGACAGACAAACACACAAACAATCAAAGCCACAAACAGAATGAAACTTTTTCGGTCAGTGGAGTAATGGGCTTCGCTAATCGCTCAGCCAATGAAAACCGTAACCGAACAGCAGAAGTTTTATGTCCCTAATTTTAGAGTAATAAGACCCCAACAAATGGTTCGAGTAAGTCAAATTTTGGGCCCGGAAGGCCCTGTTCCCCTATACCTTCTCCTGAACTTGTCACGGGTGTCAGCGCTGCAGGCCTCGCTGTGTGTGTGACAGGCGCGTCCCAGCGTAACAGTGTTTCGTGAGACACCGCGAAGCCTGTTACGCGAGACGTGGTCTGGCGTACATAGAGCTAGTCATTAGTTTTTTATAGGGGAGGTGCTGTGTATAGTGTATCAATGTTGGTCACACTGTTTTGTAAAAGTTATACATGAATGCTTTCTGCCAATAAACTCCAGTCATCGTGTAAACCTGCAGGTAGTCACCCTGCTCCCTGACACCAAACACGACAGATATTTAATTATCAGTTATGCAAGTTAAATATAAGAGCAAGTAGTGTGTTTAGGTATAGGCCAGGCAGAAAGCAGGGTTCATGACAAATTAATAATATGTTTTCCCAACTTTATTTCGGGAACCGTCAAACAATGTGTTGGCCCTTTCTAAAGACTAGCTATATGTACGCCAGACCACGTCTCGCGTAACAGGCTTCGCGATATCTCACGAAACACTGTTACGCTGCGACGCGCCTGTCACACACACATGTGGCTAGGCCCGCGGCGCTGACACCCGAGACGGGGTAGAAGTGTATACACAATTTGTCGAAATGAAGTCTTTTTAACGATTTAATCGACTATTTGATCATTTTCACCTCATTTTGGTCAAGAAATGCCCCCTAGCACCTAAACGGTACAAGATAGAGCCAAACGGACAAAATTTTCGTCCATGGGACTCTACTTTGCCGGTTTACCCCTAAGGTACCCATAAAAAAATATTTGATAAAAATACATGTAGCGACCTGTAGTTTTTGATTTTTTTAAAAGCCAATTTTTGAGCTAGAATGCTCATCTTCGAACTCGATCTGTCTTTTTATGATACAAAACGACCCTAAAATTCCCTCATCGCTATCTCAATTCCTTCTCGAGTTATAGTGCGGACAGACAGAGAAACACACAAACAAACAAACAGAATGAAACTTTTTCGGTCAGTGGAGTAATGGGCTTCGCTAATCGCTCAGCTAAAAATTGGAGTAACAATGCCATCCCTCCACAACCTTGTGCTGGACGGTTTTGGTCAATTCAGCACTTGACGTAGATGCTGAAGTCCGTATCTTTACTGTCTGGCCCGTACATCCGTACATTCTACACTGTTGTTAGGAAGCGTCGAAATTTACGGGGTAAATATAGTCACAATAAAATAGAAAAACATACTTGCAAACTGTATACGAACATTTAGTGCTTACTGTCTGCTGCACGACAACATCTCCCAATCCTACAACGTGTGACGTCACTTCTCTCGGGTTTTCCTTTCCGTGCATCTCCGTTCTTCGCCTTTACATCGCCAAAACCGGTGTGTCGGTCGAGTAACAAGTGGGGTGAGAGATGGGGAAGGGGCTCGTGCGTATGAGGAAAATAGTCCTCTGGAAGTCTGGCAGCACGCAAAAGAACGGGGGGAATTACCGAGGCCCTCTACGTCAGTGGTCACCACGCAGGACAGTCATCTTATTCTTACAGCCACAGCAAACGTATTTGCCCGTCTATTTCCCGGTTCAATCAAAGGAGCACTTAACCCAAGAATGTTTCCACTTTCCGTCCTCTGTGTCTTTTTCAAGGCTGCAAGCAACTCCCTTTCACGCTTCTTCACTCACATTAAAAATAATAAAGAAACAGGAGCGGTGCTAATATACTAATCCTACTACTAGTAATAGCGCTACTATCACTAAATTGACGATTTCCCCTCTGAGGGTTCAATCGGAATCTGGCTTTCTTGTGA
Source organism: Frankliniella occidentalis (assembly GCF_000697945.3). Lineage (NCBI taxonomy): Eukaryota > Metazoa > Arthropoda > Insecta > Thysanoptera > Thripidae > Frankliniella > Frankliniella occidentalis. Next base: position 1,055,890 of record NW_026267187.1, on the reverse strand, counting down.
TTGCCTAGTCACTCTTTTGTGCCATACACTACACTATCTTGTTCTTATTCCGCAGGGCAGGTTTGAAAGGGCACTCAAAATTAAACGCTCGGGTCTGATGAGAAGCTTGGAAACTCGGCATTGAGAGCACAGCAGATAAGCACGTAAGAAGGGGCAGTCAGTACGAAATAAATCCTTGATACATTACCAATTATTCTTTCTTTCTTTCATCGGAACATAATCTTCAAAAAAATTGTAAAAGTAAAAAATTAACCACTTATCCTGCTGCGTAAAAACGGAGGTGTGTACTAAGAAATAAATCAGTGCAGGTCTGAAATTGATCGAAGGTGTGTTAACGCCAAGTAAAGCATTTAAGTATGAGCCGAATACTTACTGCTTTTTGCTTTTTCGTAAATTATTCTTACTGTAAGTGATCCCAGACCTCCCATATCAGAGTGTGTACTGATCCAAACCAGTTTAATTAAAAACAAAACATGCCAGTGGTCGTGGGTTATGAGTACGAATTGAGGAAACGTTTGGTACTAACTTCGTCCATGTCCAGTCTGTCCAGTATGAACTACGGAGAGCGATAGGGTTGTTACTGCGACTGGACAACACCTGCTGACTTGACACGCTTGCTTGCAGTGAGGATGCCTAGTTGGCAGGCGGATACACCCTCCGGGCGAGTACACGTTTACGAACAAAATGCTTTGCAGCGAGTCACATTTTAGGCAACTGTGACTCGTGCCCGTGCCACATTGGTTGTACCGTCAAAGTGTCTAATTCCGGACCAGCAGGGTAAATCCGGACACTGCTTTTTGGCATTTTTACAGCAAATTTCACAATGTAGGTTCATATTTTAGATAGATACTTTTCCGGGAGGCTCTGGAGATTTAAGTAATTAGTAGTTTCACATCTTAGAGCCGCCCAGAGAGGTGCAACTTGAATAATAGGACCCGACCAGTACATACACTGTGAAGCGGTACTTCAATGCGTGTGCCGCTTGGCACCAATGCTAAGCCACGGTCACTAGATACAGCTTTAACGTCACTACGCTGGAGTCGAAAATTTTTAATATCCTGCGGACTTTTGCGCGTAATATTGACTATATGGTATTTCACTCGATCTCTCACTTACAAATCTTAGTTAGAAATGCATTAAATTTTCAATTTTGACAAAGTCCTGTGAGGTAAAGATTGTTGTACACATTCTTATGGCGTATTTTGCAAAACCAATGTCCTTCTACTAAAATATTGCAAATTAAATTTTGCAAAAGTTTCTAAATTTCTGAAATGGACCACTTATGCTCGAAAATTTCAATATCACTCTGGTTCCGCAGTTACGGGTAAAGTTGGTGTGTACTGGCACGCACCTGCAGTGCAGTATTGGCATATCGACCTGTTCTGCTGCCATTTAATAGCATTAATAGAAACTGTCCGGAATTGCCCCGACTTCAGGTTTAAATACGGACGGGGTTTCAGAGGCTTGTGCAGGTGAACTGGCGGAAAGAAAATTTCCTCTCCAGATGGAAAATATGTATCTTGGCGCCTAGTTTCTAGAATCCGCTGGAATTTTTCATACCCTTACCGGTTTTAGAAATATTGAGGAAAAACGGTCAAATCTGTCCGGAATACGACACTTTGACGGTAACGCTGTGTTACATTCGTTGTAAGAAAGGTGGCACATGATGTCTGCTATAAACTAAGCTAGTATAGGGCAGAGCAACTTCATTTTCATAATGAGACATATTTTACATGGATCTTGAAAGGAGATGATGCAAATTTAAGAGTTCTAAATTCTCGCGAGTTTTCTCTTATATTTATCTGCTGTATTCTTTTAATGGCTTGCTTTCAATCTTACAGTTCAGGGGCCTAAGGAGATAGGAGGGAGGGTGGAGCAGGCGCGTGAGTGGCGGCTCAGCAACGTTAGGCAGGGTTGGGGGCCTAGCTTGACACTCACTCGTACATAATTCTCTCTCCTCATCAAGAAATGAAGCTAGCCGGCACCTTTCCGTTTCATATGCATACTTACTGTATGTTTAATGTTATAGTCTGCTATTTTTTTTAAAAGACAGAAAGAGAGTGCAGATGTTTTAACTACTCACAACACGGCATCCGTCACTCTTCGAGTCATTTTGTCCCAGTCGCTCCTCATTTTGAAGACGAACTTGTTCCTGCGAGTGGCAGGCTGCGACTGCCCACGCTGGAGAGGAAGCCTGGAGTGGCGCCGGTGACCAGAGCCGAAGAGTAGAGGCTGCAACTTGGAGGGGGGGATAAGGAAGACGTGGTAATAACCGACTGATGCAAACAGGTAAGACGTCACTCGGATAAAATGCGCTAGGGTGGTAAAGGGGTTTTTAAGACAGTCCCTTGTGACTGTCTCCAGTCGCGATTAAAAGTTTCGTGTTTTGGTTGTGATTGCCGATCGCACTCTACTAACTAGCTATATGTACGCCGCAGACCACATCTCGCGTAACAGGCTTCGCGATATCTCACGAATCACTGTTACGCTGCGACGCGCCTTGCGCACATATAGCTAGGCCTGCGGCGCTGACACCCGAGACGAGTTAAGGGCGAGGGTATTCGGGAACAGGGCCTTCTGACCCCAAAATTTGACATACTCCCAACATTTATCGGGGACTTATTACTCTAAAATTAGGGAAATGAAACTTCTACTGTTCGATAAAGGTTTTCATTAAGAGTTCGAATTTTGACAGATTGTTATGTAATACGCGTTTTAGTGATACTAGATAATCTAGGGACCCTTAAGCCCCAAAAAAGGTGTGGTTCGACCCGTAATGTGTGGTTTGAGTATTACCCCCGTAGCGCCACCTTTCCAATGCGCATTAAAATGCGCAACAAAGGTTACACATTCCAGGCGCATTTAATGCGGATTAGTGCATTGAATGTACATTTAGTGCGCATTACGCGCATTAAATGCGCAAGGAATGCGTAACCTTTTATGCGCATTTTAATGCGCATTACCGCATTAAATGCGCATTAATGCGCATTGGCGCTTCTGGGGTACTCCCTTTACAATTCTGTGACATGAATTTTTTATGATTTAATAGACCATTTTGTCTTTTTCACGTTGTTTTCGCCAAGAAATGCGCCATGGCACCGAATGGTACAAGATGGAGCAAAACAGACGAAATTTTCGCCCAAAGGACTCTTCTTTGGAGATTTTTAAAGTCAGTTTTGTGTTTTGTGTTATAAAAAGTCAGATCGAGTTCGAAGATGAGCATTCTAGCCCAAAAATTGGATTCTCAAAAACAACAGGTCTCAAAAATGATATTTTTGGAAGAAAAATTGGTGTTTTCTGAAGGGTAATTCATCAGTGACTTGGACGAAAATTTTGTCCGTTTTGCTCTAGCTCTAAACGTTGAGGCGCTAGAGAGTATTTTTGACGAAAATGGGCAAAAAATCTAAATCAAGAATCTATCTTGAAAGCAGATGATACCAATTTTATACCATAGTAAACCTGTGCTTTAATATTCATAGAATGGTTTTTATTTCTAGTGGTTTTGCATAATTTTTTGACGTCTTACTTGTTTCTTTGACAGTGATTATTATAAAGACTTGTGGTAGTGTAGGGTACATGTGTCTGTACGCCTGAATAGTGTAATAATTAGGAAAACAAAGATTGGTAACATAAGCAAATCTTATTAGAGTCGCACACTTGACAGACAAAATGCAATTGATTGAAATCCATGAAAGTAATGAGTATAAGTAGTAAAACTCGGAAGCGAAGCCGCGGGAGCCTCAGTATTGTTAGGCAGGGTTGGAGGGTAAGAGGAGGGGCCTGGCGCGACACTCACTCGGACACGGTCCCGCCAGAGCCCGTATTGTTAGGCTGGGTAAGGGGAGGGGGCTGGCGCGACACTCACCCGGACACGGTCCCGCCAGCGCCAATTAAATTGTTTTTCTGGTCACCGCTTGATTCTCTTTTACCTCTCTTCCACTATGGAGAGTTAAAGCTGCTGACACCTTGATATTACTAATGTATTTTAATGTTAAGTATAAAGTGTTTCAAGGTATCATCTGCTAAAAATGTATACAACCCTGCACACTTAGTCGAGGTGACTGGCTGTTGACGGGTCGTAGGCACTTATCTCTGTGTACATTATTCCACTAACCGACTCGGGTGTCAGCGCCGCAGGCCAAGGTAGATGTATGCCAGGCGCGTCGCAGCGTAACAGTGTTTCGTGAGATATAGCGAAGCCTGTTATGCGAGGCATGGAGGCGATGAGTTGGCGATGGGACTTGTGCCCTTATGTGGGACACTTTGCTGTTTTCTGCTACTAGAAAAGCCCCTAAATCGAAAACGAGCATCAGGAATAAAGCTTCCGAAGGTTATACCTTCTAGAATCCAGATTTGAAGAAATATTTCCGATATCTTGCAAACGGCACTCTCCGAAAAAAAAAAATACCAAACTTGCGTTTCGGGGCCACGAAAACGGACAGTTTTAATACTGCTTCGCGAGAGTGTGGGGCTCTCAACGGCGAGTTGTCGTACAACTTTCATGTTGGCTTATGTGAAACTACGACTCTTCACTTAAGATGACTCAAGGAAATATTGTTGGCTGAGCGATGAGCGAAGCCTATTACTCCACTGATGATCATCAAAAAGTTTCGCGTCTGTCTGTGTGTTTGCCTGTCTGTCATCACGATAACTCGAGAACGGTTCAAGATTGGTCACGAAGGAAGTTTGTTCCGCATGGGGGGTTTTGTAGGGTCAGTGTCAGCGTCAGCAAAGACGGACGACAACGACGCACAAGGCCGAGAATCTCAGAACAAAAAGTCGTAACTACTATAGTTCTAGAAAGCAATAACGTATTAAAATAGTAACAATAATTTTGTATAAAATTTTCTTTTATTCGGATCGTCTATTTGTTAACACGGAGTGTTTACGTTTTTTCTTAAAAAGTAAGAACTGCATTGATTTTGAGCCCTCTAGATCAAAAATTGACGTGTCAAAAATATCAAAAGCATAGTGCCCCAAAAATTTCTTTTGATTTTTTAGTTCACGTATTGTCTATAAGCAACTTGTCGAAGTGAAACTCATGCGGCCAAAATTTCGTCTGTTTGGCTTTATTTTTAGCCGTTTAGGCGCCAGATGGCGATTGCCACTCGAAAATGACCCCTAAACATTAAAATGTTTCTTCTCATATACTTGCTGTTCTCCGATGGGGTTATTCGTCTAAATAAAACCCCGGGGAGGAAATGTTGTAAATTTTGAGGCCTTGTAGGGATAGTCTCTTAGGGGACTGTCGAAAAAGAAGTCATGGTGTTTACCCAACTTGTCTTGATTCTCCTTTACGACACATATAAAGGCGAGCGGCGGCGAGCGGGGAACGGGGAACTAACAGTGGATGACCCGCCAGTGAGGACGCCAAGAGGCAGGCAACCAAACGCACGGCATGCCGTCCCGAAGGAGGGGAGCGCCGCGACATAGGCAACCCATTCGACACCGTGACGCAGTCTCCATTCGCGCTGCAAGATATTCAAAGCAGTACGCCGCGCGTTCACGCAGGGATCCGTAAGTTATCATAACCCGAACAAATTTTTGTTACTCAACGTAACAAAACACAAAGTATGAGTTTGAGTGATGCATTCGAGGGTGGTCGACTCGTATAATACTGGGTACGCGGACCTTATAGTACCGTACAATACCTATAATATTTTATAGTACTTGTAATCTCTTGATGAAAACTGGGTTGGTGTTATGTAAATAGGTTCATTTTAATACAAAACAAACAAAAACCTACTGGACCTTTACGATTAAGACACAGACCATCCTTTCTTGCCCAATAGTTGCCCACGCCGTGTGGTGCCGATCCTTGTGATGTGTCTGCAGCTCACGAGCAGCCACCGGGCACAACGCTTGTATCACCAGGCGAGGCTTGCTTAGTAGTTGCCTGGTGGTTGCCCGGTGGTTGCTCGGTAGTAGCTTGGTTTTTGCTCGGTAGTTGCCCGGTAGGTGCCCGATAGTGGCCCGGCAGGTGGCCCGGGGTCAATCCTGGACAACGAAACGCCTCGTGCAAATCCTGGCAACCACCACTAAGGGGCTGAAATGGGTTAACAAAGAAATAGGGGGTTTGTCCAAAGAGTAGGAAAAAAATGTATTTTTTTTACGATTTTTGAAGGAGTAACGCGTGAACGTAGAGTCCCCTGGCCTAAAATTGTGTCCGTTTGACTCTATCTTTCACCGTTTGGGCGCTAGAGTGTTTTTTCGACGAAAATACGGTGAAAATGACCACGTTGCACATCAAGACGTCGTACAAGGAGGCGCCCAATCGTAAAATGTCAGTGGATGTAACTCCCCCCCCCCCAAAAAAAAACAAAAAAACAGCACATTCTGAGTCGGAGACTGCCCTCTGATTCGGCGTATATCTTTAACTGTATCGGAGCTAGAGGTGGATATATTTAAAACAAAGGCAAAAAGTCAAGTTTTAAGGTTGTTTGGCAAACAATACAACCTAAAAACTGCGATGGTTCATTTTTTTATTCTTAAGCAAAGCAGATAGAAGGGTGGGATGTTGCCCCGTTAAGTCTTTTGTCATTTCCAAGGAGCAAATCTCAAGGGCCGCAGGCCGGAAGCCGTAGTTTGCTCAAACATGCAAAGTGACTTACAGTTCTCCAGTAAATCGCGTGACCTGAAATGGTCGGGACGCAGGCCTGACCATTGCCACTCGGCAGGAGCCGGGCCTGCTTGGCCTGCCAGCGGCGATACTACCTCTAACGCATGAACAGTGAGCACTATAAAAAGCTTCTAATCTAAACGCTTTGCAACGTTACGAACAATTTTCGTTCTTTGTATTGCAAAGTGGTTGTTTGTACCCCAGACAGCATTTTGTTCAGAAGCTTTTTATAGTGCTCACTCTTCATGCGTTGGAGGCAGTATCTCCAATCGAAATGGCAACAAAACATAATTAAGCACTTTGATAAAGCCTTTTAAAAGGTGATTTCACACACCTATGTGTTCACTTCCTTGAAAAACACGTCATTACCTTTCGTTGTGTTGTTGTATTTCACAAGCTGCTTTCCTGCTTTCATTCTATGATTGGTATAGAGAAATCATAGCGAACACTCTCGGAGTCACTTTCAAACATGCCAGGTTATATTGATTTTCTTCTCATTGTTGTCATATACATTTTATTGTAAGTAGTGTGTTATTGGGTCCGAAAGCTAACATTAATAAGTTAAAAGGAGTTTGGTAAAAATTGCAATTATTATATAAAGTGCTGCACACACAGTCCACCGTACTGAGAGAATCTTCAGATGTTTATGTTCAAAGTACACAGCAAAGATACCTGTCAAAAAGGTGGTTTCAACTGAATTTGCTTAAACAGGCCGTCGGCTACAGCTAGACCACAAAATAAAAATTGGAAGGGACGGACCTGTGGCCGCTGCCGGCAGGCCAGGCTGGGCCCGCTCCCTGCTGAACCGATTTTCAGCGGGCCTAGCTTGTTTAGAACCATTTCCAGCGGGAGAGCTTAGCGCTGTTTTAGGGGCCAAGTTCTTGGTTTGAGGATAAATATTGTGTTAAGTGGTGTGTGTTAATATCACTGTTTTGCCAAGTAATTGTGACCTCCACACTCCCGGTATGACTGGCGACTGCCTATTGACTGATGAGCCGAGACGCGAGCCGGGCCCTTCCCAGGGCCACGGGCGCTCCGCGAGACGATCCGCGGATCCAGGAGATCGCTGGAGGGCGGATCCGGTCACCGCTGCCCTGGTCGCGAATATTTAAAGGACTCTCTATCTCCCTATAACAGCGCCTACAGACTTGGGGTAGGCCACCCAGCGGCACACGCCTGCACTGTAGGCAGGATGTTGCCTACCTACCAGGCGCAATGACGAGAGCTTGCGTGGGCCTTATCGTAAGGGCGAATTGCGCAACTGCAAGTAAAGGGACCATTAAACTCGCTCCCAGAAGAACGATGTTGTGGTTCCAATTTTATCACTTCCAGATGATAGGAGTGGATTTTAATGTGCATCGTTATAAGTCGTTTTTGCGACATTTCCGGTTAAGAACAAAACTCACAGTGAGTCATCAGAGCAGCGAAGACATATTCTGAGCGAGGCGAGGTCGAAATTTTGCCCGTCCGAGCTCAAATTTTGAACAGATTCTTACGGAAATGAGCAGATGACTTGAAGACGTTGAAAATGACACCAAACAACCCCCCAATATTTGAATATTTTGGGTGTTATCCACGTACTACGTTCGCTTTTGCCATGAAACTAGACCAGTGGCGATTCCCCCCCCCCCTTTCGGGTTGCCTGGCGCCACCTAGCCAAGCGACAGGAAAACTTCGAATTCAAATCCAATTAAAATGATTCAAATTGCCACTCTACTGGTCTAGTTTCACGTCTAGTCTCTCTCTCTCTCTCTCTCTCTCTCTCCCTCTCTCTATTATGTCCATAACATGTACTACTTGTTCAGTGGCAATAAACTCAAACTCTCTCTACCTCTCTCTCTCTCTCTCTCTCTCTCTCTCTCTGCCCCTCTCTCCTGTCCCCCCCCCCTGCCCCTGCCTTCTGTAATAGTGGAAAATGTCGTGCTACCTTACTTGGATTCTGTGAACAACCTGGGTGTCATCATCGACAGCAACCTCTCTTGGGAAAGCCACGCTACGTCGACATGTTACAAAGGCCTCGAAGTTGTGCACAGCCTGCGCAGAAATAAAGGTCTGCTACCGATGCCAATCAGAAAAAGACTCGTGGAAAGCTTGATTTTCCCGATCCTCGACTACGTAGCCGCAGTAACGGTCGGCATGCACGTAAAATCGTGTGAACAGCTCCAGCGACTTCAAAATGCCTGCGCGAGATTCATTTTAAACCTGTCCAGGTACGATCATGTTTCCATTCACATCAAGAACCTAAATTGGCTACCATTAATCCAGAGGCGAAATTTCTTCATTTTGTGTATCCTAATGAAAACTTTTATGTACGAAACACCATCATACCTCTTCTCCAAGTCGAACTTTATAAGTAATGCGCACAGTTGTTCATAGAGAAATGATGAACCCCTTTTAAGGCTCCTGCCATACAACCGATAAAAAGAGAGGTGCTTTTGGAGTATTTGCTGTGAGCCTGTGTAACTTGTTGCATTCATCAATATCTTTGTGATCATCCATTCCATGATTAAAAAATAAGCTTTATTCACACCTCGCTGTAACTAACTTACCTTTAATTAAATCTGTTTTAGTTTTGTTAATTCCCTTTTCCTACGGTGCTCAATGCATTCTTTTATAAATAACCTGTGAACTGAACGTTCAACTTCCGGCAGTTACTGATGCACCCAGAGAACCATTTAGTTGATACAACTACACTGTAAAAAATATTCGGATTTTTGCCATACAAGTGTGTAGGAAAAATCCCATACGCGTGTAGGACGCGAAATTATCCACACATGTGTGGGATTTTTCCTATACATGCCAATAGTATATCGCAAAATTACGTTGTGTATGTGAAAAATCCCATACTCTTGTAATAAAATGCCTATGAGCGTCTGGAAAGAAAGTTTCCCATACAAGTATGGGGAAAATCCCGCACTCTTGTAATAAAATGCCTATGAGCGTTGCGGAAGAATGCTTTCCCACACAGTATGGTAATTTTACTATTTTTATGCAGTGATTTTCCTGTGTGCTCCAGAATGAAATTTCTCGAGATGACGCCCGAGTGAAGCGAGTAAACCTTAGTAGCAACATAGCAAGATTTCTGAACGCTACTGACATATGCTTTTGGTGGTCATAGCCCAGCGCCTGCAAAGTGCCCTGATGGGCCGTGTTTTGGAGGCTATGGACGTCCGGACTTGGACGTCCTGGATAAAGGATCTGGATATCCAAAACGGCCAAAATGGATGCTGGTTGGATGCTGCATTATCCGCGTCGCTTTCCAGCTACGTCCACTCCATCCATGCAGGGCGCCACGCGACTTTCGTATCCACAGACTCCACCGCATCCAGATGTACGCAACCCAGTGCATCCAGAGCGTCCCCAGCATCCAGACCTCCGATAGCATCCAGGGTATTCTGTAGCATCCAGAGCATCCACTAACATAGGGGGCATCCAGGGCATCCCATACTTATGGAATCCGTTAGCATCCACTGCATCCACTCGCGTCCCCGGTATCCAAGCGGTGGGGATCTGGGGCATCCAGGTGCATCCACAGCA
>NW_026267187.1:1030655-1041215 GCF_000697945.3 Frankliniella occidentalis | reverse complement strand
TCGTCGGTCGTCGGTCAGTTGGTCAGTCGCTGGCCCGGGCTGGGCAGAGCGAGGCGGCGGCTGTTTGATTTCATGTTCACATGTGCCAGTGTTCAGCCCAGCTGCGGCTATTTTAGCCATGTTTTATTGCAAATATTGTGCTTTTACCACATTGAAAAGCCAAGACCATGTTGACCATCATAAATTTCATAGCAGCCTGGACAGGCAGATTCGATGTGGGTTTGAACGGTGTACAAATGCTTATCCTGATGTGAAGCAATTTCGAGTGCACTTGATTAGAACCCACAACTTCAGAGCTAATGTGAAGGGCCACACAGAAAAGACAACAGTTAAAGAAAACGCAACTTACAAGTGCACTTTGGGTAGTTGTGAGAAGTTTTACTGTTATGATGAACTGCTAAAGCATTTGAAGAATCATATCAATGATGGCCATTCGGTGTTGTGCCCCTATCATCCATGTAACAAGCGGTATTCTCTGGTGTCTTCTTTAACTGGTCACATTAGCAAAAAGCATAAATCTGAGCTTGTTATTGTTAGTGATCAAGAGACTGTTTTTGACTGTGCTGAAAATCTTTGTTTTGAAGAAGACGGTGAACTCTTAGGTCCTGGTGGCCCTCCAACTTGTGATGAAGATTCTGCTGTGCCAGTAGATGTTCATGAATTATATTTGAAAAATCTTGCTCAATTTTATTTAAAACTGGAAACTCAGTTTATGGTGCCTGCAAGTACAGTGCAATATATTTCATCAGAGATGAGTAATATCGACCAAGTTGGTTCAGATATCATTTTAAAACTGATAAATGATACTTTAGTGAAGTTGGGCTTGGACAATGAGCAAGTGAATAAGGTAACGTCTCAGCTTGCAAATCTATTTTCTCAAGCAAATGCAAAACTAGGAACAGACTACCTGAGAAAAAAATTCTTTCGTAACCTACCTGGTTACGTGAAACCCAAAGAAATTAATATGGGTGTTGGTGATGATGGAAAGAAACGTGTTTTTCACTTTGTTCCAATTGATGCCTCACTTAAGGCTATGTTAAATGACAAAGCCATTTCAGCAGCTCTTCTACAAGATATTCAGAATATGGCCACACAAGTGTAGGAAGATTTTTATAATGGATCTGTTTTTAAAAACAATACATTTTTTAAAGAAAACCCTGATGCTCTACCTTTAATTCTCTATCAAGATGAATTTGAAGTTGTATGTCCCATTGGAGCTGCTAAGAATAAGTATAAAATTTTAGCTGTATATTACTCGTTGGGAAACCTTCCACCCCATGAGCGCTCCAATCCAAAAAATATCCAGCTTGTAGCACTGTGCCGTAAAAAGTACTTCAATGCAGAAAAGGTTTTTGGTACAATAGTGAAGAATTTACTAAAACTTGAAAAGGATGGAGTTGAGGTGAGCCCAAACCAATTTAAAAAAGCAGCTATTGCATTCATTGCAGGGGACAACTTGGACAGTCACAGCCTTGGCGGCTTTGTAGAAAACTTCAGTACATCGCATTACTTTTGTCGCTACTGCCTTATTCACAGGAAAGACTTGAATAACTTCCCTAGTCAGACTATTCCTGAAGTTAGTACTGAAGAGGATTCTGAAGCAATGGAGGCTGGTGACTCAAGTGATGGAGAGGAAGTGAGTACCGACTCTGAAAGTGAAGCTGATGGTGTTAGCTCAGGTGACAGCGAGTCAGAATCGGAGGACAACAGCGATGAAGAAAGCTTAGATGAACCACTTGTATATTTACAGAAGTCACACCCCAAAAGGACAGTAGAGAGCTACAAAAATTCTATACTAAAATTAGAATCTACCTCTAATAAGAGCTATGAGGGTATTAAAAGTGATTCACTTTTTAATCAGCTTGCTGCATTCCATGTCTGCTTGCCAGGACTAGGGCCATGTCTGGGACATGATCTTACTGAGGGAGTAATTGCTTATGATTTGGCACTTTTCACGCAGATTTTCGTAAAGAAAAAGGGGTGGTTCACTTATGCAAATTTAAAGACAAGAATTGAAAACTTCAAGTACTCCTCTATTGATTTGAGGGATAGGCCAGTACCTCTTTGTGAAGATGCCAAAAAAGTAGTGGGAGGAGCTTGGCAGGTCTGGACCCTCTTAAGATTGTTCCCCCTAATTATTGGAGATAAAATAAAAGATGTTGAAAATTCTGCTTGGTTGGCCATCCTCAAGATGATTGAGATTATGGAAATGGTCACAGCACCTGCTATTCATCATTCATTTATTGCACATTTACAGTTGACTATTGGAGAGTATCTAACTTTAAGAGTGAAGGCATTACCCCATGTAAAGCTTCGACCAAAACATCACTACTGACGCACTTCCCAAAACTCCTAAAGGAGCTTGGGAATCTAATGAAATGTTGGACCCTCCGCTTTGAGTCAAAGCATTCCTACTTCAAAAGAATAATGAGAGTTTTAAAGAATTTTAAAAATGTGACTTATTCTCTTGCTGAGAAGCATCAGCTCTATCAGGCACTGCTACGTGAAATAGAGGATTATGAAACCTTTTTACCTGCTGAAAAAAATCTTTTAAATATTAATTTGTACAATTTCAACCTGCAAGTGGCAATGTATGAGAAAAATTTAATTGGTGATATTTATGAGTGCAATACTTTCTGCTACAAAGGCTGTACGTACAAGAAAGGAGATGTTGTTGTTCTGAGACAAGAGGCTTACAATGTTAATGTTGTAATGGGTCGTATAGTGCTTTTGCTTGTCGATGACCATGGACCTCACTTGGTTGTGGAAGTGAAACAAACTGAATTCAATTCTTCAATGCGTTTCTTTGAGCTACAAGACGGTGACAACAAATACAAGTGTATAAGTCCAGATAAACTCCTCTCTCCAGTACCTCACCATGTCTACACACATTGTTTAGTTGCTCAAGAAATGAAGACCTCTTGATATAGTTGTATTGTATTTCAAAGTAATATTTTGTTCACTTCATAACAAAATTTGAAAAAGCACATGTCACCTATTTTTTAGACAGTCCCTTGTGGTCTGTCTCTACCCGAAGGTAAAAGTTTCCCGTTTTGATAAATATTGCCGGTTCTCGTTATCCAGTTTTGATAAAGATTGCCGATTGACGTTCAAGTTCCAGTTTTGATAAGCCGATTGGCGTTGATAAAGATCAGTCTTGCTATAATATTAGGTTGTGGGGGAAGGCTTTCCGTCCGTTCCGGCTGTCCGTGCCAAGCCCGGTGGCAGTCTCCTGTCATCGCTCTGCTGGAGTTGTAAACATTTACAGCATTTGCTTCAAGCTGCGCCCCGCGCCGGGTCATAACGAGCCGGCCGACCCCCACTTCAGCCCCTTGAGGCTCGCAGCGCAGCTCCTCGCGCCCCGCGCCCCAACCCCTGCCCTCTTAGAGCTCAATCGGCACCGCGCGCCACATGGCCCGTCCACTTGAGAAGTGGTCTCAGTCTGATCAAATTATAAGTTTGAACCAGAACGCTCTGAAATATGAAATGTGCTTGTTTTCGCGCACGCAAAAATTACGAATTCAGCAAAATTTGAATGGTGAATCTAGCATAATTTGCTGATTTTCGTTGTTTTTGATTTTAACCACAGCTTTCTGAACTGAAAAAGCGCTCGTGGGTAAGGTGAAAGTATCCCGTCTTGATAAAGGTTGCCGTTGCCGATATTGCCGATTAACGTTACAGTTGTTTTTTTTTAAATGACAAAAGTTTTTAATAAATTTGTGATGCATTACCAAATACTTTTAATTTAACTGTACATAATGAAAGTTTCAATCACAACACATACTCTCACTTCTTCTCTGCAACTCCTGAATTTACTGCAGCAAACACAAATGCCACTCTCAATTACGCCCAAAGTATCTTCGCAGGCTTGGATAGTACACAGGGCCGGCTGCAAAAAAGGAAAAAAAACAAACATTAGAAAAGTTTTTTATCTCCTTATCTATAAATTATAAAGATACAAAGAACATCTTAAAGTTAGATGGATAGATAGGACTGAAGGGGGAGAGCAGTCAATCATGCTGGGAACAAAACAAGACATTGAAAACAATCTCAGAAGTACTCAACAATACAAGGGTTGAGCATGGACATTGCGCTGCCCACCCTGGCCGAGAAGACCATGGAGCAGGAGCGCCCGCGGGGGAGGGGGAGGGGGAAGAGGAGGACAGCTATTAGCTATTCGAGGTCAGAGAGGTCACTGCTACGCCCGTACACTCTTCGCCCGGCCAGAGGCTTGCGACAACCTCGACGCCACGGAGTCGCCCGGCCAGAGGCTTGCGACAACCTCGACGCCACGGAGACCTTGATGGTGGTGCTGGTGATGGCGTCGGGCGCGCGCCCTGCGCCGCCGGCAAGGTCCTCGCCAAGAAGACCTTGATCGTGGTGCTGACGGAGGCGGTGGGCGCGCGCACCTCGCCGCCGCCGGGGTTCTCGCCCAGAAGACCTTGATCGTGGTGCTGATGGTGTCGGAGGGCGCGCGCGCGCGGCCATGGCCCTGGCCGCCTCCAAGTCCGGCTATGCCGCGCGGGCGGCGCGGCGGGCAGCGTGGAGCGACGCCACGACCTCGACGCCAAGGAGTTCTTGATCGTGGCGCTGGTGATGGCGCCGGGCGCGCGCCCTGCGCCGCCGGCAAGGTCCTCGCCAAGAAGACCTCGATCGAGGTGTTGAAGGTGTCGGAGAGCGCACGCTCCTGGCCCTCGCCGAGCCGGGTGGAGCATGGCGGAGGCCAAGGAGTACGTCGGAAAGGGGGGGGGGGGGCACAGGCTGCCATGAACTGAGGTCACCGGAGTCACTACTTCTAGCACCCCTCCTCGCTCGGCCAGCCGGAGGAGCGTGGCGACCTCGGCGCCAAGAAGAGCCCGAGTGTGGAGCTGATGATAGTGGCTGTGCTTACCTCTTTGTCCGCCTGCATTGGATGGCCATTCTTTCATTCTTTCGAACATGGTACGTTTTTTCTGTAGTTGTGCTATCAGGCGCGACAGTTTGACAATTTCTTCCTGAAACGAAAGCAGTTTTGCTATGATCAGAGTCTGGTATTGACAACTTTTGTTATCAAAATACTTTAACCATAACTTTACATCGATAAAATTATTACATGCCCGGTCCAATTCATTTTCACTAGGCATTGCAATGCTTTTGAAAGGTTTCCTTGGAAACAGCTTGCTTGGTTGGGTTTGGGAGGAGTAATTCCCTTTCCCTCCCACCCCCTCCGATATGTGATCTGAACTAGATCAATAAATAACTTTGTTATTAAAATGAAAAATATTTTGTTTAAGAGAGTCATGGATGGTAACTCCTTCAAGTATCCATTCAACATTCAATTTATCATTGACCAGTTTCTAGCTTTAAGGGAATGTAAAGCAGGTGAAGCATTACCTTGTTTGACCCTCCGCCTCCGCTTTGAATCTTGGTATTCTAATTATAAATGATAAAGTTGTAACCTGTAAGAGGAAAATATACGAGTTAAATTGGTGATAGTTACAGGGAGGTAATTTACTTAAAAATAAAACCATACCCACCTCGATATTACTGAAGTGTGACCAACTTTAATAGCCTAGTTAAATTGGGTAAAGCATAACCAGATGGAAAGCCTTGACCACAGCATCACTACTTGAGACGCGTTGCAAAACTTGTACAACAGCTTGCGAAATCCAACAACTTGTCGACCCTTCGCTTTGAATCTTAGCATTCTAATTTTAAATGTTGCTGCAAGAGAAACTTTATGAGCAAAGTAAAATAGGCTATAGTTACAGGGAGGAAATTTACTTGAATATGAAATCTTACCCACCCTCTTAATAATAGTACAAGTAGTAGCAACCACTCCACAGATGTTTTATGTCTAAGACTGTGCAGAGCGAGGCTGCGGCCAAGCTGAGTTTCTTGGCTGTAGAACCATTGTTCGCCGTGTCCTGTGTACTTCATAGCAGAGAGGGATCGTCTCAGTTTTATCATTACTTCGTAGCAGCGCGAAGATTCGGATATCTTTATTGTTTTTTTTTAATCATTTTAAGTTAAACAAGCACAGCAGACAAGAGTGTTTGTTTTTCGTCCAGAGAGGTCAGTGTTCATGCCAATCTGACGGCGAGTACCTCATGCTGCAAATTACTCCTGTTTTCGTGATTTTAGACAAATATCGATCTGAAAAGTATTCATTAGGCTGTCAATACTCGTTTTGATAAAGAAGCGAATGTACCTCGGCATGTGTCCTACTTTTGTTGGTTGAGTTTGTAAGATTTGAGGTTGGTAGTACTTCCTCTCTCTGGCTGTCTCTCTCATTTATGTGCTGCGTTCTCTCTTCCCCCTTCAGTTGACGACCGGCTTTTCATTTCGAGCTGCGAAATCAGCTGTTGCCTCAGTCACCTCTCCAGCTCCGTCTGTTTGGTCCGTCAGTGTCAATTTAGTTTCGTGCTGCCGTGCTGCTTAGGCTTGGCCCGTCCGATAGGCATTGTGTTCAACAGCTGTTGTGTCTGGCGAAACCGTGTAAAAAATAAGCGCACAAACAAGGTAAGGTTAGTTTCATTAGTTTTGGAATAATTGTCTCAGCTCCCACCTTCCTTCTTCGTACTTGTGTGTTTATTATTCCGACCCTTACTACTTTGTCCGAATGATTCTGTCCTCCGTTAATTGAGTGTGCCTAATCAAAAGCCTAAATTTAGCACCACACTGCGATTCTAGATAACTTTCCTTCGTTTTTAGTTTGGTTTTCTTGTTCACTTTCCTTCACAATTTGGAGGTTATCTGGTCTGTGGTATTTGCTTTAATTATGTTTTCTTTGAGTTGCAATACTGTGGCAAACGTGTGAAGGTCAGGAGGCTAACATAGTTTGGTTTTCTTGTTCACTTTCCTTCACAATTTGAAGGTTATGTGGTCTGTTACACTTGATTTAATAAAGTTTTCTTTGTTTTGCAATTCTGTGGCAAACATGTTAAGGTTAGAAAGCTAACTTTGTCTTTGTTTCAGCCAAGATGCCTACAGCAGTGCCTACTTTTACCCTCAAAGTGAAGGATAAGCCAACCAAAATTCTTGTCACCAAACCTACCATTGACGATATCATCAACAGAGCCATTGAGAGGCTTGAGGTTGAGCCAGGGGAGTTCAAGGTGAGTTTGGCATTGATTGTGCCTTAGCCTTAACCTGGTTTGGCAGTGTAGCTTATCCGAATGTTTAACTTGGTGCTTACAGTTAGTTCTGGACAATGGAGCAATTTTGGAGGACGACGAAGTGCTGACACATCTCCCTCCTTTGACTGAGCTAACTCTAGTTCCAAAGACTGGGGAATGGATGGACACCAATGAAAACGTGATTAATGGTAACTATATTGTTATTTTACACTAATCAAGTGCCTGTTCTGTACGAAAGGTTCCTTCATTATGACCTTTGATTGCAGTTACTCCGAACATTACCGTTGCTTCTCAACGCCATTCATCACCATCAGTTTCCACTCCTCGTCTCTCAAATGCTAGAGGCAATTTTCCATGGAGAGTACTTGATGATTTTAAGGAACATCTCGAGTCAGGATGCATTGATCTTCGTCAGAGAAAATCAATCCTTCACAACCTTGCTGCTCACATGTCAGCTAGGAATGATTTCTCCAGAAAAACCTGTGTATCATTAACTAATGATCTTTTTGAGAAGTATCCCAAACCATTCGAGATTAGAGATGCTGATGGTGACTTACTTAGTGATGGCAAAGCATCATTCTTTAACAGCCTCTATGAGCGAGTAAACTTCATTAAGCCTCAAGCAAAGAAAAACAAAAGAAAAAGGAATGAAGCTGAAGATGAGGATGAAGATGATCCGAAGTGGCCTCACATATGTAATGACAAACTCGACTCTTATGGATGTGCTGCGTGGCAACCGCATTTACCTGCTAATGAAAATGAAGCTACCCTAGAGAGACTGAGGACACAATTGGCGGATACTTCTTCTGAAACTGAACTTCTGGAGTTGCTGGAGAAGTCATATTGGCTCCAGCGCCACCAGATTAATTTCAGAAAAGGAGATATACACAGTGTGTTGTCAAAGTGGCCCGCCCTTCAATCTCCTAATCCTTTCCAGGCACACAGCACTATGCTGTTGGGAAAGGATGTAAGGACGCTGTGGGCTGGCTCCCACAATCGGCTTTTAAGTCTTTATAATTTTTTAGCTGACTATTGCACGTCTACAAATCAAACTTCTAGCAATCGGGAAACTTTATCTGAAATCAAAGTAGTGAGAGAGGAGGCCGAAGCGTCTTCAAGACTTATGGATAGCCGGAAACCATTCTTGATAGCAGCATTTATTATGTTGGTCCAATACTTAAAAGAAGATTTAAATTGCCTATTTAAATTGGTTGATGTGAGTACTTCCTAAATCTTTTTATGGAATATTTTTTTAACTGCCATTTAATGAAAGTAACATTTCTTGTGTTGTTGCAGTGCGGAACCAATGTTGAAGAAGTCAAACCCATGGCTGAAGTGGACCGGCCGCTCCTCATAATCAGAGGTATGCTCTCCCCTCTTCTGTTTACCATGGTTGGGCTTCTGTATGTTCCTAACTGTTTTGTTTTTGTTTTTTTAAACTTTGAAATGGTTTATTTCCAGGACAGTCATGGTTTGACTCCAATTGTATGTGCTTCATTGCCTGTGAGGGGGACATCATAACTAGTACAAACAATGCTCTAGAAGCCTTCAAGCTGCTATTTTTATCCTACTACAATTTTAACTACCACTATCCAGAAAAGGGAAGAAGGTTTCTAGAGTATATGCAAAGGTTATTATCACAATATATGTAGATTTTCCATACTTTCAAACTTCTCTACTTTGCTTTCTTTATTTTATCTTAGGGCCATCTTTAAAATAAATCCTGTGCAAGGTACCAGGAAGGCACCAGGTGATAAGCGAAGAGCGACTAATAGCGTGGACCCAATGGTTAAAAAGACCATAGCTAAAGTTGATAGTTTTTATGTGAAAATGATGAACATGACAAGGATGCATGTTATGGATGGTGAGTTTTTAAATCTAAATTAGTCTTTTTAATGCAATATTGTTCATTCTACCATTTTTCAATTTTGCAGACAGTTAGTTTAGAGCACTAATGAGTTTCTTTTATTTTGCTTGGTGAGTAACAGTTCAGCCACATGGATTTTCAGTGCAATGTTTACTCTAGCCTTTTATCACAATATTTCATTCTGTCCACAGTGATTCCTTTTTTAACCTGACACAAAATATTGTGTAGAATGTCTGCAAAGGGATTCTTACCCAACCTGACTGATCCAGGTTGTTAGAATGCATCCGTGCGTCCTATTAATGGTAAGTTTCTAAATTTGATTAACTTGTTTCTTTTTATTGCTAACATTTTATTATTTTATCTTAACTTTTTTCCATTTCAGATTTCTCCAATAATTTTTTATTGTGCAATAACTATATTTTAAAACGAGACTTGTTATTGAGCATCAACTTTTTATTGAGTAGCAATGTTCTATTTTGCTTTGTGTGTGCTGGGTATACGTTTGAAATCAAATTATGCAACACAAAGGTTTTTTATCTTCTCTTTATTTATTCTGTATTGTTTACAGGACTTCCAAAGCTGTTAAATCATGTACAAAATTATTGAGATCCCTTGAAAACCAATTTTCAATAAAACTGAAATTTTATCTACAAGTTTTTTTCTTTTCATACATTTTCTTCTGGATGATTCAGGACGACCCACACCTTCGCTAATGGAAACAAAGGGCATAACAATCTACACAAACTTTTGAGTCATAACTGCAGCGTGTGCATAGGGGAATGACCACAGGCAGATGGGCTTTGGCCAACACTATTCTATGTGCAAAAGGCTACATCAGCCTAGCAAAATTTCCACAACTATGTGATATTTACCCTATACATCTGTGTTGCACGAGCTCAACACTTGTCGAGCAAAAGTACCACACGCGTATGGGATTTACACCTCACAGTCGTACAGAAAAAATCCCATACGCGTGCAGCAGATCTGCAAGACGGGGGTAGGATTTTTCCCATACGACTGTGTGGGAAAAGTCCCATACGTGTGTAGCAGATCTACCACACGCGTATGGGATTTTTCCCACACAGTCGTGTGGGGAAAATCCCACACACTGTGTATGTAATTTGCTTCATACACATTTATGGGATTTTTCCCATACATATTCTTTACAGTGTAAATCAAGGTTGTAAGAACCAAAATTTAGTTCCTAAAACTGACTAAAATTTAGTAACCCTATTTTTAACTAAATATAGTCGCACCAACCAAATTAAGTCATCTAGACCAAATTATTTCATCGCCACGAATAAAATTTTAGTCCCAGGAGCTAAAATTTCGTCGGTTTTGAATTTGGTTATATGGACTAAACGGTCTTCTGGGTGTGTACAGCTATAAGACGTTTAGTCTTCTTGTACAATTTTCAATAAATATAGTCGCACCAACCAAATTAAGTCATCTAGACCAAATTATTTCATCGCCACGAATAAAATTTTGGTCCCAGGAGCTAAAATTTCGTCGGTTTTGAATTTGATTCTCCGGACTAAACGGCCCTCTGGGTGCGGTCCACTTTTTTACGCCTGG
>NW_026267187.1:1020496-1030605 GCF_000697945.3 Frankliniella occidentalis | reverse complement strand
CCCCCTCCTCTTGTCCCTGGCGCCGCCCCACCCCGCCGCACGGCGCGCGAGCCAGATGGGTGGCCTACCCTGCGGGCGCAGGTCCCGGCGCGTGGCCCTGCGGCGCCCAGTAAACAGGGACCTGCTGCCTTTTTAATTTCGTTTGCGGAGGCTAAATTTTTGAGCGAGTCAGCGCGCTATGCTGGTCACCAGAGGCGCACACTCTCTCGTGGCGTGCGTGCGTGGCGCCGTGTAAAGCTGCACCTCGCCCAAGTGTTGACCCCGTTCACGCCGGAGCCCTTAACCCTCTTTGTACTCTCACTCCCCCATCTCCCCTCTTTTTACTCTCCGACAGCCCCTCCCACGGACACGCTATCCTACACCAAACCAAAAAGCTTCCGATGGCGTTTTAGAAATGTGCCGAGCAAATGCAGCGGTTTGATGCTTGCCTTTGCAAAGTTACCTTGTTTTTTGCGCTGCTTTATCCCCCAGTTGCCCGACTTTACTCTCGTCGGTTGCGATCGCTCCGTCTTCATCAAATCATGGATGTGACTGTACGCTGCTTTCCTCTTTCTCTCCCGTTCTCTTTTCGTCCGGCTTCAGCCTACGGGGCCCTCTTTCCTTCTCGCTCCGGCTGATCTGGCGGGGCGGGGCACGGGGACGGGGCAGTGGCCCTCCCCTTGACCTCCCAGCTCAGCTATCTCACGTACTGCAGGTCTGGAGCTGCCTACCCTTCTTTCTGTTTCTCTCTCTCGCTTGCCCCTCTTTCTCGGTCTCATCCCCTCCTCCTCCATGCCAGTCGCCTCTCTTCCGCCATGTTCAAGGTGGCACGGGGTTACCTCAATAAATATTCACCACCACAACCCTCCGTTTCTCTCTCCCCCCTCTCTCTCCCTCCCCTCTCTCTCCCCGTGTCTCTCTTTTCCTCTTCTCTTCTCTCTACCCCCGCCCCTCAAGATGGCGGCTCCGCACGCTGCTTGCGAGTCGCTTTGCCTGCGGGGTGTACGCCAGTCAGCCGGTGGCCGGTGCGTGCCTGGCCTCGGCGCGTTAACGCTCTCGTCGGCCACGCGCGCGCCCGCCAGACGAAAAAAAAAAAGGGATCCCTACGAGTTTTCAAAGCCTCACTGATTAACTATCAATGTTAAACTGGTCAACACTTCTAAGTGTGCTGCTCCGTAGTTGTACTCTTTTAAGTATTCAACCCGGTAGGTGTGCACTTGCAAATGTGGAACTGCCTCGGTTGAACACTTCCTCATTATATTGAAGACTCACTGCATTGTTAACAAAAAAATCTTTTGTGAATTAACAACGAAAGAGTTGTTAAAAGTGTGTCAGCAACACATGTCGTTTTTTGACAACAATACATGTTGTAGATAAACAACACAGAGAAAAATCTCGGCAACACAGATTCTGACCAAAAACGGTCACACTGTTTTGCTCCTGGAAAAAACAGTTGTAAGATTACGAGTCCGTTGTTTTTGAACGAAATGTGTCGCTTACAAAATTGACTTGTATTTCCTTGCACATTTAGAGCAAAGCAAGTAGTATCTGTTGTGGGCAATAAGCCGAATAGCACAAGTGTCGCGAGGGGTGAAATGAAAATAACATTTGTTGTTTATTAACAGCTGTATCGTTTCAAAAATGCTTGTTTTTTACAACCTTTTTTAACAGTGTGTGTAGGAAGTGCTCAGCCGAGCAGGACTTGCACACTTGCAAGTGAACACCTACCAAGTTGAACACTTGCGAGTATTCAATTTCACTGGTGTAAATTCCATCAGGATTTCCTGATCTCAGTGCCCTGATTCCTTATCGTATCTCAGGTTTCTGATGGTTTTCTCAGTTCCTGATGGTTAGTTTCTGAGCGTTCCTTCAAAACCTGATGGTAATATCTAAATTTTTGATGGTATTTTTCCCCTGGTCGTAAAATTTCTGATGGTATTTTTCTGGTCGTACAAACATCTTTGATGGTTAATTAACATTTCCTGTAAGTTCCTTTCAGTACAATCAGAAAATAAAGTTTTCCTGATCGACTCGATTCAGCAAATAACTGTCCTGATGAAACTATGCGTCACACGGTAAAACGGCTTTGTGTGGTGTGAGAGGATCACATCGTTTGCTTACATTAAAACAAAATCACCTTTACCACCCCGTGTCCGTGATTTCTAGGAGAACGGCTAAAGATAGGACAATTCTAACCATGTGCACTTTACGCTTTCGCATAATCGCATATTTTCCTAAACTTCACTAAAATGGACTGATAATCAACTGGTTAGCACCGCCATAACCTCCATATACGAATCCGAAGAGCATAGAAAAAGCATAATTACCAAAAAGCGCATCATAGAGGCATTTTCGCATAATAAGAGCAAAATTGCTGTATAAGGTGTGAAAACGGATGTATTTCACAAAATTAACGCGTTTACAGCAAATTCGAGTTCCGTTTTGAGTCTGTGCGTAACGACACTGTTTTCGACATATTGCAGACGATTGGTTTATCCGGGAACAATTAAACTGGTACAATTGCACTGCAAAAAATTATGACAGGAAAACTACAGATCGTCCTGCTAATTATTTTCCAGGAACTTCTGTTATTCGAATAACAGCATCGATGTAGTTTTAATGGTTAAAATTTGGTACAGGGAGCAATGTACAGGACCACTGTAAGGCAAAAGCGCGGACAAAACTGTCTACAGTGGAGCCGTATTCGTACACTGTACCGTGTAAATCCTGGGCTTTCCGGTGCTACAGCAACACTGTACTCCGCGCTCTGTACCCTAGGTGCAGTGACTAAGAGCGGCATCTACAGTAACGCTGTAGATCGTTCTGTATCAGACTCTAATTTTTTGCAGTGTGCATGCGTCTCGACATTGCGCGTTCATTCATGTGCCTCGCCCTTGCACCACTCATTCGCCCACAGCAAGCCTCGAATTGTGAATTTTATGACCGTTACGCACGGACAGTCTCTCTGAAATTGCCTTTCAGTTGCAAACAAAATCACCCCCCAAAACTAGTCTGTGTACATTATCAGGCTAAAGTGCACCCGCATCGTGTTACTGACTCTTGCGACCCTTTGTCAGTAATATAGTGTTGGGTTGGTTTGAACGCTTCGGGAATGACAATATTTATGAGTAAAACGCATTAATAAGATTTACTTACTGACAATTTAACATTCCATCAGTGTATTTATCGAATGAAATTGAACGTTATAATTGTCAAATTTAAGTGCACAACCATAAAGAAACAAAATAATCAGTGCAGATAGTAAAAAGTATGAGATTTTTATATATTGTGTCAAATTTTATGACTCATCGACACTCGTAGCCTATACACACGGAGTTCGTGGACGCTCCGTATAAATACACAGTTCCCGGGGGCTCGGTACAAACACGGAGTCCAGCCGGCCGCCGTATAGCGTCGTAACTATCTTTTTTGAAAATTTTAAGTTATGAAATGCGTCGGATAGAAGAAAGCAGGGGCTATCGATCAGCGAAAACCGCATTGCGATATGTCAATTAGTTCAAAAGTAATTCTGGTCTAAAAATCTAGCCGCCCGTAAGGCTCAATGTAAATCCCAAACTTTGAAGCGCTTTATCTCAGAAGTGACTTTCAAGCACTTACGACGTTAAACGGTGACCCGCTGAACTGCGTGTCTGTACGGAGCTGCCTGGAACTACGGGTTTATACGGAGACTCTACGAACTCCGTGATTGTAGGTTTCAAGTGTCGATGTCATGACTCTAAAATTTGTATTTGTTGCGAAATATGTTTGTAGCTTTTACGAGAAATATTTTGTAAATAGGGTGTTCCAGGCTATCTAGAACGGAAGTGAAAAAGAACAAACTCACCGATTAATCTGTTTTGCCTGGTCAGAACGTTCAGCAGAAGAAGTGTTACAATTTTAAAAGAAACTAACACTAATGGTACGTTGGTTAACAGGTAAGCAAGCCATCATTGTTTAATAGAGTGGCGCTAACCATGGAGCAAACCCTGGATGACGAGATTGCACTGCAACCGTTACCGCTGCAAGGTCCTGCAGATCGTCTCCCGCTACCCGTCCAGACGGGCTTCATGGACGTCCACACCTTTCTGCAGTTCTATGGAGGTGAGTGTGGTGATTGTCATCTTTTTATTTGACGTGGCCATGATGACTTTGAGCAGCCTGCGATGGCTAGAATGCAACGTTGCAGTGATTGTCTCCTATACGTTTTGGAGAAAACTACGCACTTTTATAGGTCCTGTTTTTCCTTTTCTGGGGCGTGCGCCCCGCTTTGAGAGCACGTTAGAAGCACCAGGTCTGGACTAGGCCTACTCTCCAAATTGCAGCATGTTCAACTTGGCAGTGAAATGCACCGGATCGAGAGGCTTCGCGATGAAAGGGGTTACTATGCTAGTTAGATATGTACGCCAGATCACGTCTCGCGTAACAGGCTTTGCAATATCTCACGGAACCTGAACAATGCAGCACGTGCGGCTATTTTGTCAGATTATTTTGTAAAACCCACATTGTTTGTGATTGTCATCAATCCTGGCGCTTCAAACAAGCTCGTGCGTCGCGCGGCCCAAATGCAACTGAGTCTTTCAGCCTCCCGCTGGACAAGCCGTTTTTAGCAGCCATCGTTTGGCGAAGGCTTTCTGGCACGAAGTTATCGCAGGCTCCTAGAACTATAACAAGGTTACGAGTCGACTCGACACGTGCAATGTCTACTTTGTGATTTGAAACCTGTTTTTAACGACGTAGTGTACAAGGTAGTCATTCTGGGCTCATTTTCTTCAGGGTCTAAGTATTTTTTTTTTTAATTTTATTATACAGCAAAACGGACGGAATTTTGAGCCAAAGGGTTGTAATTTCACGAGTTAACCCTCAAAAAGCAACCCCCCAAGTATTTTCCCAATATAAATAACCTGCAACCTGCAAGTTTATTTTTTTTCTGAAAATGTTTCATGTATATATTTAGGCGTAAACTTTGAACCTGTCAGCTGACGACATACTGCGGGATTGACTCTCCTGTTATACAACAGAAATGTTGTTTTCATTTGAACCCTGTCGAAACTTGTGATATTTTGCTCTTATTGGCCCACAGCAAAAACTACTGAGTATTACTTTGCTGTACATTTACAAGAAGAGAGTAGTTAATTTTGATAACAACACATTTCGTTCAAAGTTAGGACACTCTTATTTATTACAGCTGTTTTCTACAGGAGCAAAACAAAAGTAACTGCTTCCGGTCGGAAACTTTGTTTTGTTTACGAGATTTTGATAAACGCTGGTAATTTTTAACAGTAATGCCCAGTATGTGCTGCCAACTAAACGGAGCAAAACGACCCTAACATCGCAAGCTCAATTCGCTCTCGCTGACCCATTACAAGCAGGGATGGAAACGGTAATGAAATTATATTATTGCCTTTTTGGCTCCTGTTCAAAAACTACGGGCCTTGATGAACTTTCGACACCGTGCCGCAATATATTAGAAAAGGCTCTGTCCCAGCCAAACGGAGTTGCCCACAATATTTGCTTTTCTGGGGAGATGTGGCCACTTTTCGGCAAGAAATTATATTAGGGTGCCGGTAATTTAATTTCTTAGATAAAAGTTGCCACAACTCCTAGTTTAAGCACATATTGCGAACAACCCTGATTGGATCAGATGAATCCTTTTCTACTCTACCAATGCACGGTGTCGAAAGTTAATTGAGTCGCATGGCTTTTGAACAGGAGCCAAAAAGGCGATAATATAATTTCAGTACCGTTTCTATCAATGATTACAAGTTTTTGGAATCTGATTAATACTCAAATAAACAGCCAGTTCTCTGTGCTTATATTCTAACACAACATTTAAGTAGAACGCGCTAACATTCGATAAAAGAGCATATTCTGTCCGCGTATTAAGGGGGATCCTCCCTCGTGTAAAGCGAGGGGGCATCAACTTCGACTATTCACGGTGCACCCGCTGGTTAATATCTAATAGTTATTCAGGTGATATTTGCGAATATTCACAAGATATTCAAAATATTCATCGATATTCATCAATATTCAAGGATATTAATCAACAATCACAGTGAATATTCACTGGTATTCAGTGATATTCACTGGTATTCAGTGATATTCACTGGTATTCAGTGACATTGAATATTTGAATATATTCACAGTTCACCAAATTTCCAAGTTGGTTCCCTCTTGGTGTAAAGGGCCTTATGGGTATCTCGGAAATTTTTTAAAAAGAAAATATTGCTCCGCGGTAAACACTCCATACCCTCTTAAATATGTACTACTTTTAACAAAAAATCTGAATCAGGAATCGATCTTAAAAGCAGATGATACAAAATTATTAGGGTAATGTTCTTATTTTTTCTCCTATAAGCTGCTATGTATTTGTTTTTGGCTGCTTTGCAATCTTGCGATTCGGCATTCGGCGGCATAGTGGCGTAGTGGAGGACATTTGCGGAGAGCAGGGCGACCGACGGCGTCGCCGTGTTGTTGGGCAGGGAAGGAGCAAGGAGCCTAGGCCTAGGCGACAAAGTCGCCTGACCCGCAAAACTAGGCGACTTATGTCGCCTATCTGCTGGACATCTTCTGTTCTTCCGGGTAATTGCATGGACACAGTTGGTGGAATGCCTATGGACTCATACAATGCAATTGCCCGGAAGAACAGAAGATGTCCAGCAGATAGCCGACATAAGTCGCCTAGTTTTGCGGGTCAGGCGACTTTGTCGCCTACCTGCTGGACACCCCGGATTTACAGTGTATCCTGCGCAGTATTGTTAGGCAGGGCAAAGGAAGAGGCCTAGCGCGACACTCACTCGGTCGGACACCACTCCCCCAGCGCACCAAAACTAATTTCTGGTTTTGCTCTTCGTTCTCCCTCCCGCTGATCGAGAGTTATAACTAGCTGACACCTTGAAGTTACGTAGGTATTCTTTATATATAGTGAAAATATTTAAGGTGTCATCCGCTAAAAACACCCGGAGTGTGTTGCCAATACCCCTCGGGGTCTGCAGATACAGCACGCCGAAGATGGCGCTACGCGCCTGCAGTGGCGTGGTGGTGTACGGCCACCTTCGGCCTGCTGTATCTGCAGACCCCGGGGGGTATTGGCAACACTTTCCTGGTGTCTTAAGCAGATGATACCTTTAATACTTTCGCTGAATATTACGAATACAGAAGTAACTTTAAGGTGTCAGCTAGCTTTAACTCTCGATAAGAAGGAAAGAGAACTAAGAGCAAAACCAGCAATCCCACGTTTGTGCGCTGGGGGAATGGTGTCCGGTTGGCTGAGTGTCGCGCCAGGCCTCGCCAGGCCCGGCCAGGCCCCTTCCTTGCCCGGCCGGCCCGGCCTAACAATACCGGGTGGGATGGCCCCTTCCATGGCCAACAATACTTGGCCGCTGCTGCCAGCCGTTCTGTCCTATCCCCGTTTATGTCCTCTACGCCACTAGGCCACCGAATAGCAAAATTGCAAGCAATCAAAGAGATTGCAGCTAATGAGAGAAAATAAATCCATAAATTTGTATTATCTGCTCTCAAGATCGATTCTTTATTGAGAATGTTTTTGTTAAATGTAGTACACAATAAAAGGGGTACTGAGATTCTACCGCGGAGCAATAGTTTCTTTAAAAAAAAAAAATCCCGGAAACATCCCTATTTTGGGCCCGTTACACTAGGATCCCCCTTAAAGCTGTGATGATTTCACACGTACTGTACCCTATCACACCCTATCTTAATTAACTTTGTCGTTGTTTGTACGTTACCACACACCAAAAGCTTATGAACATTTTTAGTCTTAGCTTACTGAGTTCTATGTAGGCCTACGTGCTCTGCTTACGCATTTTTTAATACGCCATTAGAAACAAATTTGTTCACACAGCGTATTAAAAAATGCATATGCAGAGCACGTACATAGAAATCAGTCAGTAAGCTATAAATAAACATGTTCATAAGCTTTTAGTGTGCTCGTGAAGATTTGAACATGAGATACATTCCTGTCCCTGCATCAGAAAAAAGTAGAGAGAGGGGGAGGGGGAGGGGTGGATGGAGGGGGGGCAGTGGAGGGGGCGGAGGGCCTGTGGGCCTTGGAATGGAAAGGTTCATGCTGTTTCTATTCTTGTCGATTCTGGTGCATGTGGCCGCTAGCCTCTTGAAGGTTGGTGTGGGTGCTGGCCGAAAAGATGGGAGAGAAAGCGGGAATCCGGCTCACTTTCCGTGTATTTAAAATGTCATGTTTTAAGGACAACCAATTTCTACGAAACAACTCATAATTATTTACTACGTTAGCACGCGTTAATATACACTACTTTTAGCCTAAAACCCTCTGTAACATCATATGAAATCTACCGAAATCAGGTGAAATCCACCGAAATCTCGTGGAATCTGCTCAAATTACAAAAAGGCCTTTCATTCAGACATAATCTGCTAGCGGTATAAGCGTAAAATCCTTTTAGATTCTATTCGAAATCCTTAAAATCCTTTGAAATCACACATTCTAAGCAATCATGTGTACAACCAAAACGAGAGTGGCCGCAAGAAATACAGCACTTCATGAAGCAGGATATTATGTTCCTCACCTTATCTAGTAGTACAGAACTGTCGCACAATTGTCGGACAACAGTAGAAGAAAAAATACGTACTTTCGGTGCGATATACGAAATGTGAAAAATGATTCTATCGCTTTACTATCTTTTTCCTTCTGAACGAAAATCTTCATCGGTGATCTATCGTAATAGAAGAGAAAAACCACTGTTGTGGATTCGACCAGGAATCGATATAAATACCAAAGGACGTTCGATAGTTTAAATTTTGTGACCATCAACAATCGTCTGAATGTGGGAAAGCCAACACTTTTGATTTTTAGTTGTCTTTACAATAATCGGCCCGTTGAAAGTAAATTACACTATGTGCGACAGTTTTGTGTTACTAGGATTATTAGAGTCACAAAGCGGTTTGGCCCTCCCTCTGACGTCATTGGTCCTGCTGCGTGGCGTCGCTGCAGCGCGTCCTACACCACGCCGCTGCACGCCACTCCAGCCTTCACCCAAACACCACCGTTGGCGTAGCTATGCTTCACTGCCCTCTTCCTCAACTGCCGTTGCTCGACATCCGCCCCTCACCGCTGGAAGGAACACGCCGCTGGTTTGAGTTTTGTAACTTATATAGTTTTTATTTTAGCCTACCTCCTCTCACCTGGCCCTGGCCGTCACCAGAGCAGCAGCGGTCGCAGTGTATGTGGGGCGAGGCCGGGCGGGGCGAAGGAGGGGGAGGGGGCTGCAGCCAGCGGCCCTACGCACTTTTAGGAAGCGGATCCTCCCCCGCCCTCCCCTCCCCCTCTTCCCATTGGGCGGAGGGCGGACAACGCATCCCAGCCGGGCACGTGTTCAAGACAACAAGACTGCACAGGTACAGGAGGGTCAACCCGGTCAAGCATCGCAACCTTCTTGAATGACGTCGACTACCCTTCGCTTCGCCCTTCTCTTCACCCTTCTCCTTCAAAATCCTCGTGCACTTTCAGCGTGTAGCATCTCCTACAGGCCCGCGGACGCAGCCAAACTGTAGCAGGCAGCGGGAGCGGGCGCAGGTCACCGCTGGTTGCAGGCAGCGGGCGATGCCACACCTCTCACTTCGCCGTGGGGTTGCTCTCTCTCTCTCTCTCTCTCTCTCTCTCTCTCTCTCTATCTATCTCTCTCTCTCTATCTCTCTCTCTGCTCCAGCTACTCCACCCCCCAACGGGTGCACCCGAAGTTCCGAAGAGCCCGAGCAGCCGCCGAAGCAAACGCGCCTCAGAGCAAGAGCAAGGTCCAATGTCACCAAACCATCCGGGTACTCCTGACTCAGGCAGTGGCGCCAAGAGGGGGTCCGAAATGCAGCAAATGCTGCACCTAAAATGGGAATAACCGGGTGTGAGTAGGAATAACCGGGTGTAAGAAGGGAGGAAGAAAAAAAAGAGAGGGAAAAAGGGAGAGAAGAGAAAGAGAAGGAGAGAGAGAGGAAAGAGGAAGGAAAGGAAAGGGAGAAAGAAAGGGAAGGGAACCAGAACGAGTAGCAAGTAGTACCGGCACCGGCAAGGAATAGGGGCGGGGGTGTCCCTCAGTGGCGGACTGGCCAATGTGGGGAGGTGGGATTCCCCACCCGGGCCCCCTGCTCGC
>NW_026267187.1:1015318-1016691 GCF_000697945.3 Frankliniella occidentalis | reverse complement strand
CCCATCCCACTTTCCTCTCCCGCTCTCCCACTCTCCTTCGCCCGCACCGCGCTCCGCCCCGCCGCCGCCCGCCGACTGCCTCGCCTAGTCATTCAGAAGTCCAGCCGCGGCGGGCGGCACGCAGTATCCGGCCAGCCGCGGTGGCGCCCGGTCCCCCGCGACGCTCGCGACGCCAGCTCTGCCCGCCCGCTGCACTCCAGTGCACAACTGTACCGCGTCGCCGCGAGCGAGCGTAGGCGCGCCGCCTCACTACCCCAGTCAGTTGGACGGCCGCAGCCGGCCGTGTCAGTGACCCCTCCCCCTCCCCATCAGCCGCCTCACCGGCCCGGATTAAGGCCGGCGTCCACACTGCGAATAGAAATACAAGAAACTCGGCCCGTTAACTGCCCTATTCATACATAAACTGCATAGGGACGCCCCATGCGGTCGACCATCTGTCTGTGAAACGACTTCGGAGTGAAAGGCTCAGTGGTTTGTGCGTCCGCAGTCCCGTGCTGCCATCGTCGGTAACGACCATCAACCAGGGTCACAGGCAGATTGCTCATCGTCGCCGCATCGGAGAGCAATCTGGACTCCAGAAGAGGGCGACTGCAGAGGAGCTCGCGTACGCTAAGGCGCTGCGCAACGCGGTGTGCCGTGCCCCTCTCGCCCGACATTTTGAAAGAGGCCTGTGGCTCCCATTGAGCTCACCGGGCCAAGTAGAAGAAGCCCCCCTCCACGCGCAGGAGCCCGCGAACTTTTGTGACTGTCGGTCCCGCGCCCTGGGCCTTCGCCACCTTTTGGAGTACGTGACGGGAGGAGTGGTCCGCGGAGGATGGAAGACCGAGATTACTGACCGTGCCCTGATAGCATAGGCTTCAAGGATCCAGAGGGTTGGTTTCCTCACTGGTAAATAAATGTCCTTTATTTAAATGTGCGCGACGAAGTACATTTTTAGCCCGCCCTTCTGCTTTGAAGAAGCTATCCAGCGGGCCTATGCAAACGACCTCGTGTGTGTCTGTCTGTTCCACTAGAAGGAGATGTGCTAGAGACTTGAAATTTTCAGGGTATCTTAAGGGGGGGGGAGGGTAAAGTGAGAAAAATAAAATAATTGGATTTCATGGCCAAACAAACTAAAATGGTGAAAATGAACTGTTTTCAATACATGGAGGGTGTATTCTGATGCAAAATATTGTTTTGATTCGATTAGTGCTAAAATAAGTTACAATAAGTCATGGGAAAACCTAGTTATTAGCCACAAACCACTTGAAAAAAGACTTACCAGAATTCGAGGTTGCGCGCACCATTTCTCCTAAACCTGATGTCTTAAAATTTCCCCGTACAGTTATTTAGAATCAGAAAACATAAAACTATAAGTTATAAGGGCACTTTTT
>NW_026267187.1:1013045-1014754 GCF_000697945.3 Frankliniella occidentalis | reverse complement strand
GGGGGAAATAACCGGGTGTTGTGCCTCCGGCTTGCTGCACCTCGCGAAAATCGTCTTGGCGCCACTGCTCCTGACCCTTGCCCTGCTGAGGAATGACCCGCGGGGCCTCTGCTCCCTGTGTATCGTTCGAGTTGGGCAAGAGCACGGGAACCCACCCCGCTGCCTTCCGAGGACGCCGGCGCTGTATCAACCAGGGTCTCCGCACCCTGAGTCCCCCTGATGAATAAACACGGGGGCCAACCCCCTCCGTGATCGTTCGGGGCTGCCAAGAGTTCGGGAACCCACTTATCTGCCATCTTTGAGGATGCTGGGTTTGCAACCGAAAACCGGGATCAGCATGTATGGCCGGCATCGTGCCCCGGTGGAAGGGCCTCGCAATATGAACGGCTCCGGTCGGAACCTTGGGCCAAAAGAGGCCTCGTGGTTAGTCAAGTCAACAGTCCTTGCCTTCTTTGGTCCGGGCCAAAACAGCTTATGTCACTTATTTCGAACACGAATCCTCACTCACTCATGGGTTTGCAGTCTATGTGTCAGGACGTTTATCGCTTTTCCAGAACCAATTCTAGAGTGAGACCGCCCTGGAAGTAGCGACGTCCGTTTTTCTTACATTGCGGAGTTGCCTCGAAGCAGACGACCAGAAATGACGAAGACGAATATCGAAAATATAATGAGGAATTGTGGCGTTGACCAATCTGCAATGAGCGCCGCTGTTGCCTAAATCGATCGTCCCTAACTCATAGCACGCACGGCGAAGCGCTTTTAGAGGAACCAAGTATTTTTGCGCGACTCTAGTGAAACCACCGGAAACCACGTTTCTCCATATTTCGGTGATTTTCAAACCAAACCGTTCCTGCCCGAGGGGGCAATAACTCTGCATTCAAGTGCACACATGATTCCTGGAATCCATGATTCCCATTAATTCCCGTCGCGATTCTCATTGATTCCTGCTGATTCTCAGTGATTCCCGGGCCGGTGTGTACACATGATTCCCAGAGTTATTGCCCTCTCGTTTCTGCTAGACAGGGGGAGGAGCGACATGGTTCAACACCACCCTTACGAAACGAAATTGTACCAAAACTTGCGAGGGGGCCACCACTCTCTCTTTGGATGTACACATGATTGCAAAGATTGCGTGATTTCACATGATTTCACGGATTTCGCATATTATTTTAGAAGACATCACGCTAAAACCTGCCAGCAGATTATGTCTGATTTGAAGGATTACATATGATTTCAGCGGATTTTACCGGATTTCGGCGGATTTCACAAGATTCCGGCGGATTTTACGTGATTCCGGAGGTTTATACATGACCTACTAAGGATTTCAGACTAAAATTTGCTGGCAGATTACGCATGATTTCATGATTGCAGGTGGATTTCAAATGATTTCAGGAGGATTTCAGGGAGGGCGTACACATGATTTCAGGAGTGGCGGCCCCCTCGAAAACTTGTCGGGGGTAGTTCCAAAGTCTGTCCGATTGCCTTCGGACAGGGCCGGATGTATTCCAGGGCAGTCCGTTAGGAATCTGAGTACGACCGAGGACTGCCCGATTTAAGCCCGAGGTAGCTACGGCAGTCCGAAAGGAGTCCGGTCGCAATCTGGCTAAGGGACGAGCAAAATAGCACTGATTGGTTAACCGCTCAATTTCTTATACCAGTCTCCGGTCCTCTTCGAGGGGGTTTTCACTCGAGATTTCCGTGCACACAGT
>NW_026267187.1:1002169-1010530 GCF_000697945.3 Frankliniella occidentalis | reverse complement strand
ATGTTTTCTGATTCTAAAAAACTTTACGGGGAAATTTTAAGACATCAGGTTTTGGAGGAATTGTACGCGCAAGCTTGAATTCTGAAAAGTCTCTTTTCAAGTGGTTTTTGGCTAATAACTAGGTTTTCCTATGACTGATTGTAATTGATTTTAGCACTAATCGAATCAGAACAATATTTTGCATCAGATTACATCCTCCATGTAAGGAAAACAGTTCATTTTCACTATTTTAGTTTGTTTGGCCATGAAATCCAATTATTTCATTTTTCTCACTTTACCCCCCCCCCCTTAAGGTCTACTCCTAGAGAACAAAACGCCTACGGCAAATCCTTAAGGGTGTGCATAGGGGTATCCAAGGTTGAAATATTCGCCCAAAAAGTTTTGTTTTCTGTTCTCCTAAGGGGTAACTCGTCAATGCAGAGTTCTTCGGGGAAAAATTACGTCCGAATTGCTCCACACCGAGGGTTGGACACATTAAGAGTCATTACATTACATCAGTAAAATATATTTTATTTCAGTGCGGATCAGATTTTTGTATTACCATCCAACGCCCAAGCACACATGTTTCAGAAATAATCACGTAGGAAGGAACTAAAATGTTAAATCCTCCTGAACAAAACGCAATTCTTTTGGTGTCCGTAACTGCACTCGTTTTTTGAGATATTGTAGGTGCTGTTGACATTTTTTCCAGTGTCCGTTGATTGCGAACGCAATGCCATTTACTAAAGCGGCCTCCGTGCTGAACTGACGGCAGCTGGCCCACCCGTGCGCTACGCCTCGCCTCGCCTGTTGCGAGATTGCACGCCGCTCGCTTTCTTCCTTTTGGACTTCTTGTCGCCCGCTTCCTAACGGCCCCTGTTACCGTGAGCGATCTGGCGTGGCGTGGCCTATTAGAGCGGCTTGGTCCGCCCCGCACGTGACACGCGAATTAGAGTCGACACGCGAGTTGCGCAGCCATCAAGCGTCTGAAGCGCAGTGCAGTGCACTCGTCGTGCGCCGTGCGTTCTCAGGGGACATCTGACCATTCACAGATTTCTGTACGAAAGCGGCGTCAATCTGGATTTATTTTCCAGCGATTAAACAGAGGGGCAAAACGAAAACCTAAAGGGTCACATTTTTAACGTAATTTAAAGCCAGCATTTTTAGAGTTCTTAAGAGCCCATCTAAAAATTTCACCGGCAATATTCCCTTGGAATTAAACTCTACAGCGTAATTTGGTTACATCCGTGTAAAATTTTCCCTGGAAACAGTGATTCCACGGGAAAGCACTGTTCGATGGAAATGGATTCCATAGAAATAATTTGGCATCGGTAGCAGTGGTGCCTGGAAATTTATTCCAGGGAAATAGCATATCACACTTAGGTTTTGGCGACACATGATCATTTTCTTGCCTGTGATTGTACGGAGATCAATGTGCACTATACACAGCACATAATTGGTAGCAAACTATGATGCAGACAGAAGGGCATGAGGCATCAATAATTTTGAAACAAAATACCGTACCGCGGGAGCATGCTGCTCAGGTTATGTTTGAAGTAATGTGCTATGGGTCTCAGCAAAAATCTGTTTATTCTGTTTAAAACCGTGCACTGGAATTAACTTACTGTGTTGATTGATGCCGACGATATCAAAGGAATCATTTATGTCCTCGTGGGTAGTTCTCTCAAGAATATACCGACAAATGTAAGGAAACTTCATTCCACGAGTTGCGCCCATCGGCCAGCGGCAACAGCAAAGGTCAGAGGGCTCTGTTACAGGTTAGGCAGGTCGTCTCACCGATACCTCCAGCTTAGGCGAAGTGACAGTCTTTGTTTTGCCCGTAAAATCATCAAGTTTGGGGGGCCAGACGTAAAGAAACGTCGATCTTTGGCTTGTGCACTTACTACGTTACGACTATGTAAGTAAGTAAAAGTTGGACATTCTGTAGAAAAAATAATAATCTGTAACGACGACAGATCTAATTGGCTGAGCGATAGCGAAGCCTATTACTCCAGTGATGATCAAAAAGTTTCGCGTGTGTCTGTTTGTTTATCTGTCTGTCTGTCTGTCTGTCTGTTCGCACGATAACTCGAGAACGGTTCGAGGTAGAATGCTCAAGTTTTTATTGTAACTTTGTATCATAAAAAGGAAGAACTGTATTGATTTTGAGCCCTTTGGCTCCAAAATTGACGTGTCAAAAAATCAAAACAAAAAGCCTAAAACATTTCCTTTACAACTTTTTTTTATTTACATCTTCCTTAGACGTATGTCGTCAAAGAAGACCCCTTCGGCCCCAAAATTTTGTCCGTTTGGCTCTACCTCGAACCGTTCGGGCACCAGAGGGCGTTTTCTAGATGAAAATGACACCAAAACATATTTCTGTTTCCTCTCAGATCTTTGATGGTTCCCGGTGGGGTAACTAATCAAACTGAAACCCCGAGGATCAAAATTAGTGACTTTTGGGGCCGAAGGCCTATTTACGACTGTGCCCTTTGCCCGACTCGGGTGTCAGCCCCGCAGGCCTAGGGAGATGTATGCCAGGCGCGTCGCAGCGTAACAGTGTTTCGTAAGATATTGCGAAGCCTGCTACGCGAGACGTGGTTTGGCGTGCATCTACCTAGTTGCAAGGACTCGTTTCTAATAGGTTTTAATTCAATGCAATCTTATAACCTTTTAGGGGTCGTGCACATATAATGTCACGCTATTTTTGTCAGTTTTTGCCCCCCTCTTCCCCCACCCCCACGTCACGCACCCAGAAAACGACATTCCAGCTTTTAGTATGTTAACATACTAATACGATACTCTAATTGGAAACTCTAAAGAACACACTAATGTTTAGAGGATGAACATACTATTCGAAAACTCTTAACTCACATACTAATGTTTAGGGTATTAACTTACTAATGCAACAATCTTACCTGGCATACTAATCCTTAGTGTGTTAAATCCCGAACCAAATCTGGGAACGACCCTGTTCTCGGCTCTGGATGACCGCACTTTATAAAAGTGTCCAATTTAATTCTAGTGCCAATTCCGATCAATTTTGAAAATGTTGTAACCTTGAATGCGGACTAAAAAATGTGAAATGTTGTGACATTTTCTGTTTTCGTTTACAAATCATTATGGGCTTGCGGGGCGCTAGGAACTGCCGCTAGATGGCTTCACGGTCAGAGCGTCTCCTACAAACACCATTTTATGCATTAAACTAATATTTTGACGCGAAACTAAAATTGACTTTTACGTCGTATGCTCTTTAAGACAATGACCTTTATGGAATATGCAAGTTTTTTTTTGTTGAAAATGTCAACCATGCGCCAGAAATAATTGGTTTAGTATCACGTTTACCACCTATGTTTGTGGTGTGTTCTGCGCGCTGCATCATGTTTGTACCAGTGACGAAGTGAGTCGCTGAACCATTTCGGTTACTTCGGTAAAGATCATATACGGAATCCAATAAAAATTCGTTTTCTCTTTTAAAATCCACGGTATTAAACGTCTAAATATCTGATGACCCTGGCCGAGTCGGTATTCTTCTTTTCTTAGATTAGGGTACTAACACACTAAAGATTAGCATGTTAACCCTTAAAAGCCCGCGACCAGAAGCTGCGATCAAAAAAATTATTTTTCTTAAAATTCTTGTTATTTACCTCCTAAATAGACGAGAACAACAAAGAAATCCGAAATTCGGCTTTAAATAACGTAATTACAGGTATGTCCCTTATAAAGGACAAGGGCCTTAAGGGTATATAAATTAGACGATCCCTAAAATGCGGACTTTTTGATTGAAATTGGTGTCATCGTGTAGGTCTCGACTCAAGTGTAAGGAATATGAAAAAAAAATGATCGCATTGTTGCCCTTGAGACCCGGGAAATGAGATAAACCGTCAAAAGGTTCGTCTCCTCCAAACGGCCCCGGGCCCGTTTTCGGCGGCCTCTGTGAGAAAAGTTTAGGTGGGATTTTTTACTTTTTTTCGAGGAGTGGGTTTACCGACTAGGAGGTTGCCTGCTCTCAACTGGAAAAAGTCGTGGTCATCAAATTGCGTCGGCAATAGGGGGCTAAAAGTATGGGAAAGCGTAAAAAGAGTATGTCCCTTATAAAGGACACTGGGCCTTAGGGGGTGATGTGGATGCCAATCGCCCTCCGAGGCGCCGAATTCGATCATAAATTGATCTGTTCCCACCAATACATGTCAAATAATCAAATAGTACATGTCACTTGAGAAAAATGCGGATTGGGTCCCTGAAAATAAGAGAAACAGTGTAAAGAAGCCCTCCTCCAATCGGCTCATTTCTTACTTTTGGCCCCCTATTGCCGACGCAATTTAATGGTAACGACTTTTTTCAGTTAAGAGCAGGCAACTACCTGGTCGTTAAACCCATTTCTCGAGAAAAAAATAAATTTCCGACCTAAACTCATCTTACAGAGGCTCCCGAAAACGGACCCAGAGCCGATTGGAGGAGGGCTTCTTTACACTGTTTCTCTTATTTTCAGGGACCCAATACGCATTTTTCTCAAGTGACATGTACTATTTGATTATTTGACATGTATTGGTGGGAACAGGTCAATTTATAATCGAATTCGGGCTCTCGGAGGGCGATTGGCATCCACACCACCCCCTAAGGCCCAGTGTCCTTTATAAGGGACATACTATTTTTACGCTTTTCCTTACTTTTGGCCCCCTACTGCCGACGCAATTTGATGACCACGACTTTTTCCAGTTGAGAGCAGGCAACCTCCTAGTCGGTAAACCCACTCCTCGAAAAAAAGTAAAAAATCCCACCTAAACTTTTCTTACAGAGGCCGCCGAAAACGGACCTGGAGCCGATTGGAGGAGATGAACCTTTTTGACGGTTTATCTCATTTCCCGGGTCTCAAGGGCAACAATGCGTTTATGTTTTTTCATATTCCTTACATTTGAGTCGAGACCTACAAAATGACACCAATTTCGATCAAAAAGTCCGCATTTTAGGGATCGTCAAATTTTCTATACCCTTAAGGCCCTTGTCCTTTATAAGGGGCAGGTAGTTTTTCTCGTCTTCCAATGAGCCTATTTGAGTTAGACCCTAATCGCGCAAGTAGTCGGCTTCAGTAAGCATTAGGGCACCTCGAAATAATTTTTTCGAGGTGATCCGACCAATAGGTCTTACTTGGGTCACATACGAAAACGCTTAATTTCGCGATTTGCCTTTTTAGCGTGTTTCTTGACTTTGAAGGCTTGTAGTTTTGGCACTGGAGGTCTCAGAACGTTGAGAAGGCCTTAGATCAATTGCCGGAAACCTCCTCTAGAAAACCCATCCCTCGAAACCCGAAAAATGTCTTATTATCCCGGTGATATTCGCGATTTTCCACTATGTCCTTTATAAAGGACAAGGGCCTTTAAGGGTTAACATATAATGAAACATACAGTATGTTACATACTTTTATCTCCGATTATGGTACTCACATACTGAAGGTTAGAATGACATACATACTACATACATACATACTAAACATTAGTATGTTACTCTAAAACTAGGTAGATGTACGCCAGACCACGTCTCGCGTAACAGGCTTCGCGATATCTCACGAAACACTGTTACGCTGCGACGCGCCTGGCATACATCTACCTAGGCCTGCGGCGCTGACACCCGACCCGAGTCGGGTAGTGCAAAAGTGTACACAAAGATACGGGCCTCTGGCCCGTCAACGGCCCGTCACTTTGACTAAGCATGCAGGGTTGTACATTTTTTCGCTTATTTTCGTCGCAAACACCCTCTAGCGCCTCAACGGTTGGAGATAGAGCCAAACGGATGAAATTTTCGCCCAAAGGGCTCTACTTTGATGAGTTACCCCTTAGAAAACATTAAAAAAATATCTTTAAAAAACGTCATTTTGGGGACCTGTGGTTTTCGATTTTTAAAAAATCCAATTTTTGAGCTAGAATGCTCTTCTTCGAACTTGATCTGTCTTTTTATGATACAAAACGACCCTGAAAATCCCAGGTCGCTAGCTCAATTCGTTCTCGAGTTATCGTGCGTACAGACAGACAGACAGACAGACGGACAGACAGACAGACAGACGCGAAACTTTTTGATCATCAGTGGAGTAATAGGCTTCGCTAATCGCTCAGCCAACAAGAATATCGTGTTCTGGGTGCGCGGCTAACCTAACCTTTCAATGCTTTTGGTGTAGGACCTTCATTTCTGCGTAATTCCACGAAACTAAGACGTTACGTGGAAACTGCCACCACTCAGTGGAATGCGTTTCCTTCATGGAAGCAATCTCCTTGGAACATGCGTTCCGTGTAACATTACGAATCCCCGGAAAAGGAAGATCCGCGGAAAGTGATTCCGAGGGCAACTAGATTTTTCCATGGAATTTAAACAAAACCGAGGAAAACGAATACTATCCAGGTAGCGTCGAGAATTTCCTCGGGATCGCCATTTCCGGTGGTAAAATAGAAAAATCCGTAGAAACTCGCGAATTTCCACCGGAAAGTGCAAAATTTCCGGCGGTATTTTCAGCTGGGAACATAATACTGTGACTAAAATCTGTGCCTAAGTCATTTCGTCTGATTCCGTGGTTATCGTTGCCACACATCATCATAACCACAGCAAAATCGTGTGAACAATTTTCATTTGTACGCATTAGGAAGAAAATTTGTTCATGCTGGCGCACTAAAAATTGCGCAAGCGGTGCATGTTAATCTGGAAACCTGTGAAGCACAGTGCAGTCGTATTCGTACACTATACTGAGTAAAATCCAGGCTGTCTGGTGCTACAGCAACACTGTGTTACGCGCTGCGTG
Organism: Frankliniella occidentalis; assembly: GCF_000697945.3. NCBI lineage: Eukaryota > Metazoa > Arthropoda > Insecta > Thysanoptera > Thripidae > Frankliniella > Frankliniella occidentalis. The sequence goes on along the minus strand of NW_026267187.1, from coordinate 1,003,764 downwards.
CCGCAGGTGCAGTGACTAACAATGGCATGTACAGGAACGCCTACATCATTCCGTATATTAGACTCAAATTTTTTACAGTGTATGAAGTGTAACCATCTAATTTTGCTTTACTTACGGAATCGCATACGGACAAGTTTGTGCAAATATAATACGACTAACAAATCATCCGTTATACATTTTCCCATATACAGACCAGTCTAAAACAATATATTATAGATAACTTGATTTATATTATAGACATGGCTTCTTCATCCGACTTTCACTGGAAACGCAATTGTGAAAGTGTCGCACACTTGAATTTTGGATTCGTACACTTAAGGGGGTAAACGTGTGATTTTTTCCTAGAACATCCACACACTTACTCCGTCAAGTCTACGAATGGAAAATTAAAACGTGAAATTAAAATTTAAAGTTATCGATTTGGAAATACGTTGAACATTAATCGTACATTCTGCGGAAAAACGTTGAACTAGTCGTATAACTAACTTATTCACAAAGGACATACAGTATACACACAGGAGTAACAGTAACACAAGTTTCGACTTTAACTCCTAACACAACGTTAGAGGAAGTTAAGGAATAAGTTACGGAGCCCTGGTAAGTATTATGGATGATCTGTGATCCGTCGTATAACATTTGCACAAAATTATCCGTAACATACGAGTACTCTGCCAATAGGGTGTTCCAGGCTATCTAAAACGGAAGTGAAAAAGAACGAACTCACTGACTTATTTGTTTCCGCATGTTCAGTATACGCAATTACCATGGTAGTTTGATCCGATTTTAACCTCTCAAATATAGAGGGAAGCTCGAAACTGATCTGGCAGTTTTCCATAGTAGAAAGGCCGTAGTGGCACGTGATAAGGACGACCAATCAGAGCCATTACGGAAATAGAAAAGTCAGTTAGTTTGTTCTTTTCCTACTTCCGTTTTAGATAGCCTGGAACACCCTATCCAAATGTGTACATTGTATACTCTAAGTAAAGTTCACATGACACGTGTACTTTAATTAAAGTACACATGCCATGTATACACTGTTTGAAAAAAGCACAGGAGTTGAACAGTACTTTATTGGTCAACTTGTTTACGGTCTTCCTGTACTTGCTAAGTTCGGTGTTTTGAGTACAGAGTACAGGAATTTTTAACATGGAGCCTTATGGGCACTACAGTAATAAAGTACGGGTGTCCTGTACCTTATCCTGTACTTTTTCTGTACTTTGGTACAGGATTTTTAACAGTGTATACGTTTGATACTCTGACGCAACATTAACTTATCACAGAGTTTTGTGGTGCATCCATGTCTTTCATAAATGGAACTATTGTTTAAACACAAATATCATACCCTGTCAGGCGTTTAGGCTGAGTGTGCAGAACTCGAGAAGACGCGTTCTGCGACGGCATAGGTGCGGTGCAGCGTTGTACAGCAATATAATTGCCCAGGTGCCAGAAAAGGACATCTGAACAAACTAACGTTAAGAAGGAAGCATGTGATGGGAGGCAAGTCACGCTTTTCGGGTGCGGCACATCCGGGCAAAGCCAGCGTCGGCAGGAAACGGCTTAATATAGGACAGAAACAAAAGCGCCTGCCCGGGAGC
>NW_026267187.1:1001206-1002119 GCF_000697945.3 Frankliniella occidentalis | reverse complement strand
CCCCTTCTCCCGTGCCCCTGCCCGGCCTCCTTCCTCCTCCTTCACCTCCTCTACCTCCTCCATCCCTCTCCGAACTGCCATACACTGCCTCGTTACCTTCTGGCGCCTTTCTTTTGACAAGCGTACGTTTCGTTCGCTACAAATACGTTACTTATTGCCCTGAAAACTAGGGAAGGAGGGGCTTGTGTGCATACATCTTTTGCATAGGCACTCGTATATTACGAAACGATAAATGTACAGCAATAATTGAATAATACCTGCTGTGGAGAATTAATAGTGCAGGTTTAAATGGAAAAAAAATTGTTATTAACTGATCTAAGAGGGTACGCATTGGGCTACATGCCAATATTTTGTGGTCACTCACTTTTGAATGGCAGACAGTGGCGCTCCTCTCGAAGGGATAGCGCGAGGGGTCCACAACTCGTATAATCAAAAGTACACGACCCTATAACCACTTATAATCACGTCTATAATCCATAATCTTTTATAATTAAGGATATGCACTTGCGTTGTCAAACCGTCAATTATGGTCTAAAAATCGTTACTATTATGCGCTGATTATGTTCTAAAATTTATCAGATATGCCCCCTTTATGCCACGTTTTCTACCCCATTATGCTTTTTTATGCCTTTTTCGGCCTTTCGGCATTTATTTTCTAATTTTACTGCTTCTTTAATGATTTTTTGCGGTTCCCTCCAAAATTATGCTTCTTTATGCTTTTTGCACGTTAGTGCAAACATTAGTAGCGATATAGGTATAGGGTATGGCAAGGACAAACCAAAATAGTTGGACAGTTACATATGTGGGATCAAAATTTGCGTTAAAATATCGAAAACAGTTGCACAATACAGCTGTTTTCACGCCTTTTCCTTGCAAGTATGCTCGAATTGTGCGCAAATGCCTCTATGCTGCG
>NW_026267187.1:998741-1000516 GCF_000697945.3 Frankliniella occidentalis | reverse complement strand
GCTAATCGCTCAGCCAATGAAGAAAGAGAACTATCTCGGGAGCTGGAAGCGATGCTGTGGACAAGTCTGACCGAGTGTATGAGATTAGTTCTTTCCCTAATCCACCAAAAGTTTCGAATCTGGTAACCGATTTCGGGTTTTGACTCGAAAATAAAGGGTATTCATGAAGTATGATCCCACTCCAAATCTTAGCTCTGTGTCTCAAACAGTTTACGAGATATAAAAACCTAAAATTTGGGGCAAAAATTACGTATTTGAGAGGGGCCATTGGTAATACTCTACGAATCTTTGCAAGAAAAAACAAAACTGACTTCACCATTAGATCGTGTAATAGACGCGTAATGGTTACGTAATAGAAGTAATAGAGAGGTAATAGAGGTAATAGTAATACATAGGTGATAGAGGTAAGAGAGGTAATAAGGGGTAGTCGGGTCATGATTTTGGAGAGTGGAAATCCCCTCGGTCGGGGTCTTATTACTCTAAAACTAGGGACACGAAACTTCTACTGTTCGGTAACGGTTTTCATTAGAAGTTAGAATTTTGACAGATTGAAACTTCTACTGTTCGGTAACGGTTTTTATTAAACTTTCGAATTTTGACAGATTGAAACTTCTACTGTTCGGTTACGGTTTTCATTCAAAGTTCGAATTTTGACGGATTGTAATGTAAAACTCAACGTTTTAGTGATACTAGATAATCTAGGGACCCGTAAGCCCAAAAGAAAGGTGTGGTTCGACCCGTAATGTGTGGTTTAAGTATTACTACTCCCTTTACAATTCTGTGACATGAAGCCTTTTTTACGATTCACGGAAAAAAAAAAAGATTCGCTGAGCCAGCTAATATACTGACTGGTATCTGGACAAACAAGCACATAAACTTCTGTAACCACTATATTGTCTACTCTAATCAATCATTGGCTGTCCCAGTCAAAAATTATCTGTAAGAGTTCATCCCTTACCTAAATCAGTCGAGGTCTACCTTACTGATGCAGGCAAATCATTACTTCATACAACTTATCTTTGACTGGCACAGCCAATGATTGAATAGAGTAGACAATATAGTGGTTACAGGGTTACAGAAGTTTATGTGCTTGTCTGTCCAGATACCAGTCAATATATTAGCTGGCTCAGCGAATCTTTTTTTTTTCGTGTTTAATAGGGTATCCCTCTAGAGCGCGCAGCGGAACTAAGAAGAACAAAAGCGGATACAGAGAGTGGTGGTGGGGGCGGGCGCGCGGAGGAGTGGCGGGCTCCCCTACCACCCACCGCTCCCCCGCGCGCCCGCCCCCACTACCGCTCTCTGTATCCGCTTTTGTTCTTCTTAGTTCCGCTCCGCGCTCTAGAGGGGTACCCTATAGACCATTTTTTCTTTTTTCACGTTGTTTTCGCCAAGAAATGCCCCATAGCGCCGAAACGGTACAAGATTGAGCAAAACGGACAAAATTTTCGTCCACAGGCACAGGGTTTCTACTTTCACGAGTTACCCCTTTGGAGCCCATAAAAAAAATTTGAAAAAAAAATCTTTTGCAACCTGTGGTTTTTTTTTTTAAAAAAGTCAATTTTTGAGCTAGAATGCTCATCTTCGAACTTAAACTGTCTTTTTATGATACAAAACGACCCTGAAATTCCCAGATCGCTCTCTCAATTCTTTCTCGAGTTATCGTGTGGACAGACAGACAGACAAACAAACAAACAAACAGACAGAAAATTTTCCGGTCAGTCGAGTAGGCCTAATGCGCTTCGCTAATCGCTCAGCCAATGAAGAAAGAGAACTAT
>NW_026267187.1:992447-998159 GCF_000697945.3 Frankliniella occidentalis | reverse complement strand
TTCTTTCAATGATAATTTCCTTAGGACAAAGAAAACGGACAAAATTTTCGCCCAAAGGGCTCTACTTTCACGAGTTACCCCTTAGGAGACCATAAAAAAATATTGGATTTTCTACTTTTTGGACCAACCCCTATTTCTTTGTTACCCCCTTTCACCCCCTTAGGGGTGGTTGCCACGATTTGCACCAAGCGTTTTGTTGTCCAAAAGTGACCCCTAAGATACCCTGAAATTTGTAGACCTCTAGCTCATCTCCTTCCTCTTACACGGACGACAGACAGACAGACACGAGAGCGGTTGCATAAGCCCGCTTTAATGCTTTTTTAAAAGCAGAAGGGCGGGCTAAAAACTGTACTTGTAACCAGCGAAAATTCGAATCAGGCATGCTTCTCACCCGAAGACGATTAGCACTCTCATGGAGGGCGTCACAACGCGCGTGGCACTTCGGCCGCAGAACGTCCTGAAGGCCTGGACCCAGGAAGATGCGCGACCACCAGGACCCCGTCAGCAGCGGGCCTACCCACAGCGGCCGGTCAGCCTGTACGACAACTTGAAGCAGCAGAACCACGGCGCAAACGGCAATGGTTGCAGCACCGGGACAACGAGGTACAAGAACGCGTTTCAGGTAGCGGAGAATGCTGATGGTGGCTGTTACTTCGATATTTTCATCCCAATATAGCAAGATTAAATAGACATGCTAAGAAAACTAACAGGACACTGTTTAAAAATGGTTGTAAAGGAACAGAGAGACTACAGTCTTTCTGTTACATTCACGGCAAACTCAAACCACCGTTGTGGGCCGATGAAGGACGAATATCACTAGTTTCAAGAGGGTTCAAAAAAAAAAATGTGAAAAAAGAGGAGTGTATTCACGCAGTGTGTCAACAGGTGACTACTATTTTTAACAGTGTAATGTGTGGCACTGGGTGCAAACTGACAAACTGACCATTTATCAGTCTTTATTATCCCTTTGCTGATTAGTAAGAATTCAATGCTGATGTACTGGGTTATATACACTGGAAACGCAAGTGTGTGAATGTCGCACACTTGTAGGTCTGTGAACATTCATTCGTACACTTGCACTGTGAAAAATATCGTCGTAAATTTACAAAATTTTTGTAAACTCGAATTATAATTTAAGTTGTTAATTTACGAGAGCAGATTTTTTACTCGCTAATGGATTCCAAGTCGGTACGTACAGCACGTATTTTTACAATTTGAAATTGTAATTCTTTTAAGAAAAATTAAAGGAAAATTTTCCTGTAAACCTACCTACTATTTTTCTCACTGTAAGGGGGTAAACGTGTGAATTTTCGAGGGAAAAATCAAGTGTACAAATAGTTATTCACACACCTACCAGTGTGTAACATTCACACACTTTCGTTTCCAGTGTACATGGAAAATCGACTGTTCTCAGTTCACATTTTTATAGACTAAACCGCTTATAGACGAACATATGTCAACCCATGCCTAGGCTTTGTGTTATTTTTAGCATGAGAGAATGCAAAAGCAGGAGAAATTAATACTCATCGATGGACCTCTCGACAGCAGCGGTTGTGAGGACGGCGTCCCCCTCGTACGTGGTGGTGCGTCGTCAGTGGGAAACCTCCATGCCGTCACACAGCATGCCCAGCTGACGGAGCGCGCGCGCACGCCGTCGCAAGCCAACTGCCTCAGCACGACGGTGCCGCAGAACATTGCACCGCACGGGTTCGCGTCCCGCCACGCGCCCACACGCTCCTCGCTCCGGCACTCGCGGATGATTGTCCTGACCCGCGACGGCCGAGGTACGTAACGTGAGACAACGCCCGGGGACCTAAAACTCCGGAAAGCATGTAAATACCGTCCCTGGCATCCTTCTCAAATCATTAAACATCCACCTGCAATCATGAAATCATGTGAATCCTGAGAGGACACTTTTGCCTAAATACCACCTCGATGTCATGTGAAATTCGCTGAAATCATGGGTGCTTTTTTAAAAATTTTACAGTGTATAATCTGCCAGCAAATTCCAGCATGAAGCCCTATAAATACTATACGAAATCGTTAAAATCTTGTGAAATAATTGTGTTCCATGTAATCATTGCACAAGCAAAGAAAAATTTGTAACCCTCTCACCAATACCATCCAATACCAATACCAATACCACCCACAGCACAGCTCATCAAAATAAGCGGGCAGATCTTTCAAACGGACGTAGTCTAAAAGTTTTTTTGAGCTAGAAAGCTAAGATTTGGCATGTAGGCGTCCTAATCATCCATCTCGAGGCTCAGGAAGTGCGCTGCGCAAGCCGTTGGCCACCCCCAACGAGCTGTGCAGTGTGCACCCCCTAGACTGGAGGAGGATGAAACAATTTCAATCAAGAATCTATCTTAAAAGCAGATAATACCACACCCAGAAAATGCTTTTCTTTTTAGAAGGCCGTCGGTTTTGTATTTAGGAAATGTTTTCCTCAGCCAGGTATAAAGAAATAAATTCTTTCAGTCTAGGAAGAAATTATTTCAATTTGGCCTCTAATTGCGACCTAAATTTAAGGCAGTTTCCTTGTACGGAAGAAATTTTACTTCATTTAAAGAACGCCGTGTCGTTTTCAGTCCTTGAATCTTTGGTTTTTCGCCTATGATACACGACATCAGAATCTTACTTTGATCTTTACGAAGACTAAATTAATTATGTTTTGCCTTTGATGCTAGGAAAACCGATGATTGTGAAGCGAAGGAAGATATCTCTTTCATACAACGCCATACGTTTCCTATTTTGAGCATAAGGCTGACAGCTTTCTTTCAATGATAATTTCCTTAGGACAAAGAAATGTGCTTTGGGTTACCAGAAAAGGTGCTTGACGCTCGATGTCTGTCGCTGTTAATTAAACAATGTTAAGGGTGGGTCCTAGCGATTTTTTCACTTTACAAGACCCCCCCAAAATCGCCCCCTGCGAACTCAGTGGTATTACCCGCAAGGCTGTGCGACACGCCTGTCGTGCTGCAGGGCATATGTGCAATAAAATTTCCAAGATGGCGGAGGACGATTTTTTGAAGCTTTCTGTTTTTCCTGTTTATTTTACATGGAAGTGTGGTTTTTCAGTGGGGCATTTACTGGCTAGGTTCGTAAACGCCTCTCCACGCCTCTCCTATACCCAAAATCAAGTCCAGAACTGATAATATTTAAATAAAGTGCTATGGTGCTCACCGAGCGAAAGCAGCTTCAAAATAGATCAGATCAGATCAATAATGTTGTTTTCTGATGACAAAATCAAAGTCGTGGTAGGCCAGCTATCTCCGCTTCCCGAATTTCCAGAAACTCGGTCCATCCCCTGCACAACAGCCAAACACAACAGCTTCCAGATCCTCTGAATGATATTAGAGGATCCGTACGGGGGAAACTGGTTACGCACCGGACGGGATTCGAACCCGAGCCGGACCCGGCTTACCATCCAGCCACCACGCACGGAGACCACTGAGCTACCACGACAGGTGACGGCAGCGCTGCTCGCTACGGAACTGCTTCCGCGCAAGGGACGAGAGATAAAAGGTCGCGCAAGGCGTAGTGGTAAGGAAAATCTGTCCTACTAGTAAGGCCAGTGTGTTTAACGTCACCGACTGCATTTAAGGAAATTTCTTAAAATTAAGGAAAAATTTTAAGAAACTATTTAAAGAAAAAAGTGACCTTATTTCAAGGAAATGGTTTTCTGGGTGCAATTTAAGAGTAATGCTGTTCTACCTTTCTCCCAGATTTAGAAATAATTGTGTCCACGTTGTATCGTCGATCACCATATCATTCGTTTACGGCTCGGTTTACGGCTTGCTTACAATCCGGCGTCCTCCCCGTGGATACTTTAGAGGCGGGGGTCCCAGCGATGTGACGGGGGAGTTTCGGGAGGGGGATGGCTGCTGACACCTTACTTAAATATACTTATATTTATTTTTGTTTAATCTCAGTGTAAGTAAGGTAGGTAAGGTATCATGTACGGGGGTTCGGGGTGCGGGCGTTGGCGTATGTGTCGTGTGGCTTGGTTTCGGGATGAGACAGGAGGGCAGGGACGTTGGTCCTACCGATGCTTTTATTTTTAGTTTAAATTCTAAACTCTCAAAATTTTTCTTGCAGAGCAAGTAGGGCCACGTAGGAAACGACGACCAGCGCCAGCACCAGGGACAGCTAAATCAGATGAAGCAAAGAAACTCGAGTGCATAGAAAAACTTAGGTCAGGAGATTATTCTCTTGTTGAAAATGTACAATTACCAACAGATGAAAAGTGGAAAAGTAAAGTCCAAGTGAAGCCAGGAAAAAGTTTGGCAGAGTGGTATTGACAAAGTTGGCGCGCGCACAAAATTTTGTGCAGTGCTTCAAATGTAAATTAGTTAAAATTTGTCAGGTGGGTACGGGCAATACTAAAAATCTTACTGACCACTGTTGCAAACCCGAGAACACCCACGTCTTAGATCCCCTTCCACGGAATGTGAGAAGTACGGTAGCGGGGCTCCTAGCTGCCCTGAGTGCTGAGAATTTCTTGCCATTCACTCTTTGCGAATCAGAGTCGTTCAGAAACTTGGCAGCATATCTGGTCGAAATAGGCTTTAAGCATGGGGTCGTTAAACATGAAGATATCTTGTCCAAAAACGGTAGCCACAAGGCCAAGGCCAAGGCTGACGAGGCTAGAAATGGACTGGTGGAAGAAATTAGAGAGGATTTAGAAAATGGGTTGCTTTCTGGCACAATTGATGGTTGGACAGATGACCAAAAACATAGGAAATATATGGCCCACACAATATCACATATAAGCAAGGATACCTGGGAATTGCAAGACAATTTGTTGTGCCTGCCCCACTGCGATGCTGAGTCCGTCACCCACGAGGTCATTGACGAAATAGTAAAAATTGAAAAAATAAAAATGAACATCGACCCTGGTGAAGGCGGTTAAGAGGTCGCGAAACGCATTGTTCATTTCGGTGGTAAACGAGGAGTGAATCAAGGTGATCCCATTCTCCGAGACAAAACCTAAGGCATCATGGCGTATTAAAATTTGGCAATTGACAGCTGTCTTCCTAACCATTTTTTTCGAGCAAACGAAATGACCCACCCACTTCATGTTGTTCTCAAAGGCAAAATCTAAAGCTTCATTGCGTATTAGCAGTTGCCATCTTAACCATTTTTTTTCGCGCTCGCTTCGCTCGCGAGACATACTTTGGTGGAGTATTACTGATACAATTATAGTGCTAAAGTAATGTAGGGTCTTTGTACAGATACCCCTAGAAGGTAGGCAAACCGCGCCCTCTTTGTAGGTTTCCCCCCTCGCGTTTCTGCGCCCAGCCCGCGCCTGTTGTTTTGGGGGGGTACTTCCTCTGACATTTTACGATTGGACGCCTCCTTGTACGTCTTTATGAGCAACGCGGTCATTTTCGCCGTATTCCGCCGAAAAAAGCACTCTAGCGCCCAAACGGTGCATCATAGAGTCAAACGGACGAAGGCTCTACTTTTACGAGTGACCCCTAAGGAGACCATAAAAAAAATATTTTTTTCCTACTTTTTGGACCAACCCCTATTTCTTTGTTACCCCCTTTCACCCCCATAGGGATGGTTGCTAGGATTTCCACCAGGCGTTTCGTTGTCCAGGAGTGACCCGTAAGATACCCTGAAATTTGTAGACCTCTAGCTCATCTCCTTCCTCGTACACGGACGACGGACGGACGGACACGAGAGCGGTTGCATAAGCCCGCT
>NW_026267187.1:988764-989375 GCF_000697945.3 Frankliniella occidentalis | reverse complement strand
TCCTCAAGCAAACTCAAAGCTATCAACCAAATACCTCAGGAAAAAATTCTTCCACAAGTTGCCAGGGTATGTACCACCACACGAAATTTTGTTGGATGTTGGTGATGATGGGAAGAAACGGGTTTTCCACTATATGTGTCCTAACAGGAGAAGGTGAGACGATTTTATCTGTAAATCTTAACACTGCAGTCTCATGACTTAAAACTAAAAACAGGAAAACACGAGATGTAACTAAAAGACCTAAAAGAACTGGTCTCAAATTGAGCAAGAAAAATATGCCTTGCAATGACTTACATGATTAAAACAAGTGGTTTATATACTAGAAAAAGGCTAAACTTACAACAAAGGTAGCTGGGTTAAAATATTTCCAGCGTTAAAAGTGTGCTAGACTTACAAGGAGAAGACCAGCGAGAATGTAAAACTACAAGAACTTAATTAACTTATTTTACTACAAGAACTTAATTAACTTTTTTTTCTACAAGGAGCGACCTTGACCTAACTAGGATTTGAATTTAAACTTCCGGCAGGCCCGGTCCAAGTCCATAGTATTCCTAGACATTGCTGATGTTATTGTATGGTTCCCTTGGATACAGCTTTTTCTCAGGCGTATT
>NW_026267187.1:980266-988714 GCF_000697945.3 Frankliniella occidentalis | reverse complement strand
TAAGATACCCTGAAATTTGTAGACCTCTAGCTCATCTCCTTCCTCGTACACGGACGACGGACGGACGGACACGAGAGCGGTTGCATAAGCCCGCTTTAATGCTTTTTCGCTGAGCGATTAGCGAAGCCCATTACTCTACTGACCGGAAAAGTTGCACTCTGTTTGTCTGTTTGTCTGTCTGTCCGCACGATAACTCGAGAAAGAATTAAGAGAACGATCTGGGAATTTCAGGGTCGTTTTCTGTCATGAAAAGTCAGATCGAGTTCGAAGATGAGCATTCTAGCTCAAAAATTGACTTTTTTAAAAATCAAATACCTCAGGCTTCAAAATAATTTTTTTCAAATATTTTTTATAGACCCCTTAGGGGTAACTCGTGGAAGTAGACCCCTGGCGACGAAAATTTCGTCCGTTTTGCTCTATCTTGTACCGTTTTGGCGCTATGGGGCATTTATTGGCGAAAACAACGTAAAAAAGGCTTCATGTCACAGGATTGTAAGGAGAGTTATACTTAAACCACACATTAGGGGTCGTACCACACCCTCTTTTGGGCTGAAGGGTCCCTAGATTATCTAGTGTTACTAAAATCTGGGCGGTGTAGCTCAAACGGTTTCGGAGATATCGGCATTTGAAGATCACATTTTTGCTGCTTTTATGATGTTTTCTTACTAAAAATTGTCCAAAAAAACGGAAAACATAGTATGGGCAGCTTAAACTGGTGCCAATCTTAATGTACACATGTCGCCTGCAATATGTATCGCGCCCAGCGAAATTGGTGTGTACCACCTAAAAACCTTCCCTTGTAAGAGGTAACTCGTCAAAGTAGAGCCCTACGGGCGAAATTTTCGTCCGTTTGGCTCTATCTTGTACCGTTTAGGTGCTAGGGGGCATTTCGTGGCAAAAATGAGGTGAAAATGATCAAATGGTCGATTAAATCGTTAAAAAAAACTTCATTTCGAAAAATTGTATATACACTCCTACTACCCCGTCTTGGGTGTCAGCGCCGCAGGCCTAGCTATATGTGCGCCAGGCGCGTCGCAGCGTAACAGTGTTTCGTGAGATATCGCGAAGCCTGTTATGCGAGACGTGGTCTGGCGTACATACAGCTAGTTTAAAAATGTCATTTTGGGGACCTGTGGTTTTCGATTTTAAAAAAATCCAATATTCGAGCTAGAATGCTCTTTTTCCAACTCGATCTGTCTTTTTATGACACAAAACGACCCTGAAAATCCCAGATCGCTAGCTCAATTCGTTCTCGAGTTATCGTGCGGACAGACAAACACACACACAGACACACAGACAGACAGATAGACGCGAAACTTTTTGATCATCACTGGAGTAATAGGCTTCGCTAATCGCTCAGCCAATTAAGAACATATTCAATCCAATAAAGCATTCCGGTAAAGCTGAAATGCAGAAGAATACGGGGAAGAAGAAAACGGAAGTCACCATGTTAAAGCATAGCGATTACCGTTTTCTACTTCCCCGCATTCTTCTGCATTTCAGCTTTACCGGAACGCTTTATTTCGCGGTACCGTTTTATACAGAAGGAGTCCGAAGATCGGGCAGTCCGAATGTTGCCAGCGGTACAGTCCGAAACCACATCCCGGACTTGCCGAAATTAGCACAGAAAAACAATAAAATAAGCAAGATTTCGGTGCATTCCGAAACGCGCTGCCCGGGCGCCTTTCGGACTAGTTTGTGCCCGGGATTGCCCGAAATATGTGCAGCTCCGCTTCACACCACCGGCAACTCGGTTCAGCAGGGAGCGGGCATAGCTTGGCCTGCCGGCGGCGTTTGACAAGGGAACCTTTTCAGGTGTAAATCTCCGATTTCGTTGGTACTCAGAAAATTAAAAGGTTATTATAATAGAATTCGGATGGCACTTGAAATTTTTCCTAAACTTAACATTTACTAGGGGTTTTCTTAAGCCTGACACTGTTTTTTGCTCCCAGTATCCCTCTACCGCTTTAACGGTTCAAAATAGAGCAAAACGGACAAAATTTTGGCCCTAAGGGCACTACTTTCACGAGTTACTCTTAGGCTAGAACACTGCTTTACATTTTTCAAGAAAATATTTTTTTCTAACACCTTACTCCTACCTTATATAGGGAAAAACTAAATGTCAGATGTGCCATCCGGTTTCTACATAAATAACCTTTAAATTTTCCAAGTTTCAACGAAATCGGAGATTTACACCTGAAAAGGTTCCCTTGTGAGACGGGCCTTCGGCCCGTGCCCTCTGACTTTTCCCGGTGTAATATAGCTTTTTTCGGAAAACGGGCCCATGTACGCATCTTTTAAAGTGTACATACAACTATTAGTATACATGCCATGTACACATCTTTTAATGTGTACATGCTTATGTACACATTTATAAATGTGTACATGGGCATGTACACATTAATTAAAGCATACATGCCATGCACAGTTAAAGTCTTACGAAGCAAAATGCCAAATGCTTCTTACCTACGAAGGATTTGCTCCCTACGAAGCGTCCGAATCCTTCGTATTACAAAGGATTTTGCATTTTTCTTCGTAAGACTTTAACAGTGTGTACACTTTCTTTAATGTGTACTATGTACACATTTGAGTTGACAGAGACCTTTGCTGTCTACTTCGTTATCAAAACTCAACAGACGAAGTATTCTTTTCATGCGCTGAGCAGCTTTGGCCGTGTGTGCCGCAGTTTGTAGAATACGTGCAAGTTATGCCAAATCCCTTCTAAGTTATTGATATATCTTATGGATCCAATAAGACACCTATGAAAAGATCTATAAGACTTGACCCAGATGAAGTTAAATATACCTTCAGGCATACTCTGAAATGACTCCAAACGTGTTCGCAATGATTTCGCTATAATTACTAATAGAAAGGAAGCAGCTTGTGAAGTACAACAAAACAACGAAATAAATGTTGTTGTTTTTTAGCATGGGAGTGTACACATTTTATTAATGATGTGCCACCATAAAATAAGCCCACTTTTCTGCTTAGAAGAAAATTTTGAACCGATGGCATACTTTTCAGACAAAAGTTACTCCTATGAAAAAAAAATCTGTTTTGGTTATTTTGGTACGAAAAATTCCCTTTTGTCAGTAAACAGTGAAAGCGAAATGGACGACATTTTATCCCAGAGGATTCTTCGTCCACCTTTGGAGACCACCGATTTCTTTCTTAAAATAGTATATTTTTTTAAGCTACTTTTGTGAGAGAAACTCCCTCTAGCTCCTAAACGGTGAGTGATAGAGCCAAACGGACGAAATTTTTGGTTTAAAGCAGGGGTCGCAAACTCGCGGGTCCCGAGCCAAGCGCGGCTCGCCTAGCCCGGAGAGCCGCGCACCTCTTGCGTTCGGGTGGACCCGAGGTCGCCGAGAGCCGCGCTCGGGTGGCTCGGAGCTGAGCTGGACCCAGCCGTCGTCGTCTGTCGCTGGACACACGCCGCTCGCTCGCTGGCCCAGAGTGTGTGTCTGTCTTTGTCGCACTCATTGAGGTGCCATTGGGAGTGACAAAGACAGACACACTGGCCGACGACCGAGCGCACAGCGAAGCTAGCCGGCGGTGACAGCAGTGCGGCCGGGCACGGGTCAGTCGCTGAGGCACCTGAGGCACCACTACATCTATCTCTCTCACTCTTTTTGCCGAAGAGCTCGCAATGCGTGTGGCCTATGCAGGCGAGGCTCGGCGGATAGCTCGAGTTTGCGACCCCTGGTTTAAAGGGCTCCACCCGAGGCAAAGTAATAGTTTGAATGTTGTCTGGAACCTTGTCGATGTTGACGGTTAATTCGTAGATAAAAGGCAGTTAAACGGCAGCTCATCGACAGACAATTAACCGTTTGTCTGCAACGGATCAAGAAGAAGAAAAGAAGAAGTTTGTGTCACGAACATGGCGGCCGGCCCATAAGAATACATGGGCTGGCCGCCATGTTCGTGACACAAACTTCTTCTTTTCTTCTTCTTGATCCGTTGCAGACAGACGCTTAATCGGCAGTCTATCAGCCAAACCGTAGTTAAATGGCAGACAATTCTCTCTGTCAAACGGCTGACAACACTGAAAAACAGTAGGTAGGTTTACAGGAAAATTTTCCGGTACGCAAGTTGTCAAATTACAATTTGTAATCGTAAAAATACTGCAGTATGTATCGACTTCATATCCCTTCGCGAGTAAAAAATGTGCTGTCGTAAATTTACAACTTAAATTATAATTCGAGTTTACAGAAAAAAAAAATTACAACGATATTTTTCACAGTGAAACGGCGGACAAACCACAGCCAAACCGCAGTCCTCAGCCCATTCTCCGCCCAGTTCGACTGCCGTTTGTCTGAGGATCGACTTACGCTCTCAGACAATCTTCAGTCCTCTGTACGAAATGAAAACAATCGACTCGGCCGGGCAGCCGCCGGCCCGGCCCGGTACCGAATCCCGGCCCCCGGAATGGGAGTCGGAGTGCTTGCTCCCTTGGCCAGAGAGAGCTCGCTGGGAGAGGAGCTCGGCGGAGGCACGAGCTGGAGCAGGATGGCGGCGGCCAAACCAAGATGGCGTTGCAGCTATTTTAATTAATATAAAGCAGTATCTGTATTATATTGTTTCGACCAGCTTGAAATAATAAGTCTATCGGAAGCATCATAGCGTGCAAAATCTAATTCTGTACTTCTTACCAATCGATGCTTTTCTAATACAACGATTTCAATGGATCAAGATGACCCTACGCACGAGAGCGTTCCGCACAGTTTTGCGAAGATAACCCCATCTGGCTCTGTAGTGAGCTGTCTCCACCGGGCTCCTCTCCCAGCGAACTCTCTCCAGCCAAGGGAGGAAGCACTCCGACTCCCATTCCGGGGGGCCGGGGTTCGGTACCGTGCCGGGCCGGCGGCTGCCCGGCCGAGTCGATTGTTTTCATTTTCATCCCGTACAGAGGACTGAAGATTGTCTGAGAGCGTAAAGTCGATTCTCAGACCAACGGCAATCAATTCTCAGTCAAACTGGACTGAGGATGGGCTGAGGATAGACTGCGGTTTGGCTGTGGTTTGTCCGCCGTTTGACAGAGAGAATTGTCTGCCGTTTGATTACGGTTTTGCTACCGATAGACTGCCGTTTGTCTGCCGATGAGCTGCCGTTTAACTGCCTTTTCTCTACGAATTAACCGTCGCCATCGACAAGGTTACAGACAACATTCAGACTATAACTTTGCCTCGGGCAAGACATAATGCGTAAAAGGTTGACGTATGCATTTCATATTTGACTAATATAGCTGCTTGGTTTCAACATTTTGTTTAAGAAATATAAAAGTCTAGAACGTGCTATGCCAGCCCGAGGCCATGCCGTGTCGACAGAAGATGATAGTCGGCTCACTCGGACTGTCGTCGGGCTGTCCGGTTCCCACCGGACTTATTTCGGTCTGTCTGCGGGCAGTACGGTTGCGACCGAACTCCTTTCGGACTACCTAGCTACCTCGGGCTTAAATCGGGCAGTCCTCGGTCGGACTCCTAGCGGACTGCCCTGGAATACATCCGGGCCTGTCCGAAGGCAATCGGACAGACTTTGTAACTGCCCAGGAGAAGTTTCCGTACAATTTCATTTCATAAGGGCGATGTGGTTTTTCTTTTGCGTATTATACTGTACACCTAAACTAGGTATTACAAATAGTGCAATACCTAGAGTAGGACAATATGCTCTAAGA
Organism: Frankliniella occidentalis; assembly: GCF_000697945.3. NCBI lineage: Eukaryota > Metazoa > Arthropoda > Insecta > Thysanoptera > Thripidae > Frankliniella > Frankliniella occidentalis. Next base: position 983,040 of record NW_026267187.1, on the reverse strand, counting down.
TGGTAGTTTTGCTTGAAAAGGCCTGTTTAATACCGGCTTAATACCGCGTGAAACACGTAATAAACTGTACACAAAAATTCTGAGTGAAAGACTGTCGGTTCTACGTGTGCATGGCCACGTACTCGCCATCTCCTGCATACATCATCATGCACTCACTGCCTCCTGCAAATGTAGGTATTCAGGAGATAACACATAAATGTTCACATTTTTGGTTTTCTGGAGTACGAGGAACTAGATCTTATTAAAATGCTTCAACATTCTGTACAATCTTTAAATAAAATCGTCTGCAATCGCGCTTAATGTGTTTGTATAATTTGAATGTGTTATTTTGCAAATGTTCGCGCTCACTTATAGACACGTTTCATTGTGGACGAATTTATGCGCAAAAATGCATGATTTCGTTTAAAGGAATGCATTAAAAAGTTCAAAGTAGCGCATAAACGCAACTAACGCAAAAAATGATTGCTTAAATCCACGGTGGCTTTCACTTGCGTAAGACACTACACCTAAACTAGGTATTACGCGCCAAGGTGAGGGCGAGCTTGGTCGCGATGAGCGCCTGCTAGTCGGCCGCTAGGCAGCCCATCTGACACTAGCCCCCACGCCCATGCCAGCCCGGCCCGGCGCGGCCAGCCCTGGCCTACGGCCGCCGCGCGGCCAGGCCACCCGTCTCACCTTCGCGCTCGTTGTGTTGCAGTTCCTCGCAAGTACCAGCCGGGCGTGCTGCACAGCCGCAGACTGGGCACCGCGCTGGCTGCCCTGGTGAGCCTCCTGGGTGCGCTCGTGACAGCCGTGGCCGTCTGGCTGCTGCTCTGGGCGCCGCACCTGCCGTCCAGGGACGTGCCCGTCTACAGCGGCCCACCCGTGAGTAACTAGTAGAAGTAGTGGAGACACTCGGTGGGAGCACGTGCACACTAAATGGGGAGGGACAATTTCTGTACGCAGGCTGGATGTGGCCTTGTGGAAGAGATAGACAAATTTGTATCAGATAGCTAACGTAGGTACCAAAATTGTCCCTAGGCCTACCCATTTAGAGAGTGACGCATGGGACTCTCACCCACACACCGCGTAATGAAGATGATATCACTCAGCGTCGCACCAGCAAGGGGTACACTGTAATTTGAAGTGTGATATTTTTCACACATTTTCGTGTGATAGAACGCCCCGTGTGATTCCCACGATTTATCACTCCTGTCGAAGGGGTCAGTTTTTATCGCAAATTTTATGTGATGGCTATTGCAAAATAATGCTATGATTCTGGATTTCCAACAGAACGGTGTGAATGCACATCGCACAAAACTTTGATACATATAAGTATCGCTCAAATGAGTGATGGTCATCACAAATATAAGCAATGACTTTAATGTTGTACTTTTCCTGCGATGATCATCACAACATCGTGCAATATTTCTCTAACACAGAAAACGTGTAGTCGGTATCACACTCTGATTTACAGTGTATATTTCTAGATGTATTCTGCACCTAACCTACAACGTGATGGCCGATAGGTCTTGGTTGTTTAGGCGGTTCCCTAAGGGAACAAAAAGGGTCAGTTTTAGCCTCATAAACCCGACTTTGACCCCTTCTGGCCGCTACAAGTGCTGCCGATCGGCCCACTGTAAAAGATGTTCGGATTTTTACCATACAACTGTGTGGGAAAAATCCCGTACGCGTCTGGGACGCGAAATTTCCCACACATGTGTGGGATTTTTCCCATACATGCTATTGGTGTGTCGGAAGAGTACAACACGTATGTGAAAAATCCCACACTCTTGTGGCAAAATGCCTAAGCGTGTTCAGGACAGGTTTTTTCCTAGACAGTATGGGAATTTTTCTATTTTTACCTAAGAAATTTTCTTCAACATGTTGGTTAGTTTACATTTTCACGCTCTCTGTCGCTTCTTATAGAGTCCCACCCTGCGGGCGTCCAGGGCCAGGGGCGTCCACCAATCGTTTTCTCACACAGCCCGGGCTAGAGTTGCTTGAGGACTCATGCAGGAAGTACGTCCGTCATTCACCGATACCGAGTCACCCTCAGCGAGCTCTCATAGCGCCTGGTAGATAGGCAACATCTTGTGTGCAGTGCATGGGTGTACTGCGGGGCGGCCTGCCCTGAGTCTCGCAGGCGCCGAGCTCCCGTGATTTGCCGGATTTGCCAAATGAATCAGAGAAAAGCGGACGTACTTTCTGGACGCTTAGTCGTGGATAGGGGGGTCAGAGGCACGGGTTGAAAGTTGGCTATGTACAGAAACCTTCTGGGTTTTCTTCTGGAGGGGGGAGGATGGAAGTCCAACATTACCACTTTTGCCTGTTGGCGCCTAATGCTGACGAAGGGGAGGGGGGAGGGGTAGGGCATCAGTCGGCGCCCGACCTGATCGACCTGACCGACCTGAACCCCGACCCCCGACCCCGAGCGAAGTCAGTCAGTCTGTCTGCTATCGTAGGTCCAGCGTGCAGCGTGGCCGGTGTGCTGCCACCGTTGATACAGCCATGTTTTACTGCAAGTTTTGCGTTTTTAACTCATTGACAATCAAGAACCATCTTGCTCATCTTAAATATCATAGCAGCAGCCTGCAAAAGAATATACCATGTGGCTTTAATCGTTGCATAGAGTCATTTCCAAATAAGATTGGATTTCGAGTCCATTTGATTAGGAAGCACAACTTTAGAGCCAAGGCAGGTGCCCACCCACAGCAGACTGCAGTTAATGAAAATGCTTCCTACAAGTGCACTGTTGAAAGTTGTGGTGAGAAGTTTTACGCAACAGATCTGCT
>NW_026267187.1:973637-975896 GCF_000697945.3 Frankliniella occidentalis | reverse complement strand
GTTCCCTTGGATACAGCTTTTTCTCAGGCGTATTGGGTAGGTGAGTGAGAATCCCCACCCCCCACCTTTTCACCTCTTTTTCCCCTTTCCCCTTTTCAACCCTGACCGCCCAAGTGCTAAGCAATTTTTTCAGTTTTACCTTTAGAGGCATTTTATTTCTTACAACAAAAGTAGAAGTAGTACCCTTGCCTTTGTATGTTCTATTGTTTTGGTATGTAATATTTAATAAATTCTCTATTGAAGGAAATTGTCAACTAATAAAACTTTTTAACATATATTCAATTTTTAATCTCTAAAGGATGTCAGGATGATATGGGCTATATAAGAATTCACTGTACAAAATTTTATGGAATTGAATAATATCACAGTCGTCCTATATCTATCAACTAACTAAAAGCAATTGCAGTCAATGTCTAGGCTGATACTCTGATAGATGACAAGTTACCGGTGTGCGTTATGGTGTTCCTCCTTCTCCTTGGACATTAGCTTACGTCGCTTCAAATGGGAAAAACAAGACGATATTACTTAATGGTCGTGGCTGAAGAAATAAATTCACTTGAAAGCAGCATTGTACACACCTTCATGGCACCGCCACTGGACAAGATAGGAGACACACTTTCATTAGTAAACCGGATTGGAGGTGGGCTGCTATCATCAGTCTTCTTCAAACAGGCCAGTGCAGTAATTAAATCGTCCTTCTCGCAATCAGAACACACTGGTTTATCCCTCGTCAGAAAACTTTCTGAAGTTAAATGTACACTTTCAAGTCCATGTGGTGTCTTCAGCAGAGCATGTCGGTAGATCAAGCAGTGTGTTTTTATATAGACTATCTCCTTCTCTAAATCCGTAATTCTTCTTTGCAAATTAGCCTGTATCTAAATCAATACATTTTCCGTGAGGCCTCGTGTGCAGCATTGGTTTTATTCATAGGTAGGGTAAAACTTACGCTATGGGCGCCATCAAACTCTGAGTTTCTTGATTGGAGAACCACCGATCGTCGTGCCCCGTGTACGTGTCCTCCATAGCAACTTGGTGCGAATGTTACAAGTTTGAAATACTGAAGGTGTGACAGAGGGACATAACCCCCAGAGAGCGAGGAGCTAAGCAAACAAGCAGACGACACAAGACTACTTTGCTGCCAACATGATAGCGAGAACTTCATAGTGCCATTTACTTCGCGGTACAGTTTTTAACCACGGCTGCTGAGAGCGCGGATCGCGGACTTAACCTGCCTCTGTTTATGCTTCTTACAGCTACTTTTCGCTGGTCTTGTGGGTCTCGTCCTGCTGGGATGCTGCAGAAAGGACTATCCGGGTCGGCCGTTCTCCTGCTGTTTGTTTAGCTTAAAGGTACGCTTTGCTCAACTGACTGCAAATTCGCGCTTTCAAAAAGTAAGAGAAACTCTCAGACATCAACTGATTTATTTCTTAGCAGATACAAACGTTTTTATTTAGAACAATTTGAATTGCTGACGTATTTGTTAGTTTTTGTGTGTCTTTTGTCAGTACCTTTCTGATAAAAAATGGAATCTCAATAGTTTTATCAAGATTTCTGCCTTGAAGTGGAAGACGAGGATAAGTTGACTTACCACCTTGACCTTTTGATAACCTGTCACTGTTGTTTTTTGGCTGAGCGATAGCGAAGCCTATTACTCCAGTGATGATCAAAAAGTTTCGCGTCTGTTTGTTTGTTTGTTTGTTTGTCTGTCTGTCTGTAAGCACGATTACTCGAGAACGGTTTGAGCTAGAAGGCTCAAATTTTTATTGTAACTTTGTATCATAAAAAGCAAGAACTGTATTGATTTTGAGCCCTCTAGCTTAAAAATTGACCTGTCAACAAAATCAAAAACGAAAAACCCTTAATATTACTTTTAAAAAAGATTTTTTTTTACATCTTTCTAACACGTAACTCGTCAAAGTAGAACCCTCCGGGCTAAAATTTTGTCCGTTTGGCTCTATCTCCCACCGTTTAGTCACCAGAGGGCGATTTCCACACGAAAATGACCCCAAATCGCCCCAAATCATTTTAATATTGTTTCTCAGATATTTGATGGTCTCTGACGGGGCAACTCGTCAAAATAAAATCCTGGGGGTAAAATTTGTGTTCTTTGGAGCCGAAGGCCTATCTACGATTCTGCATTTTGCCCGACTCGGGTGTCAGCGCCGCAGGCCTAGGTAGATGTATGCCAGGCGCGTCGCAGCGTAACAGTGTTTCGTGAGATATCGCGAAGCCTGTTACGCGAGACGTGGTCTGGCGTAC
>NW_026267187.1:968869-969237 GCF_000697945.3 Frankliniella occidentalis | reverse complement strand
ATTGCATTGAGTTCTGAAAACAAGATCAAATAGGCCTTCTCAATCTTTTGTAAGTGAAACAAACCTCCTCACCCTCCCATCTCCAGTGCCATTGATCTGTTTATTTTATCGAGTTCTATTAATTGTCTATTAGTTATTTGTGAGGCAGGCCCGCCTCGTATTTAAAGTCACATGGACTAAGCAGTACTACTACAAAATTATGTGGTAGCATCATCACTATGATTTTCTATTGAATGAGTACTATCATAATTTATTTAAATTTTAATATGGTACAGAAATTTTGCCTCAACCCGTATTAGAACAAACATATTATGTAATAGGAAAAGAACGCCAAGAATTGGTGATCAAAAAAGGGATGCCAATGTTTG
>NW_026267187.1:966536-968819 GCF_000697945.3 Frankliniella occidentalis | reverse complement strand
CTAGGTAGATGTATGCCAGGCGCGTCGCAGCGTAACAGTGTTTCGTGAGATATCGCGAAGCCTGTTACGCGAGACGTGGTCTGGCGTACATCTACCTAGTTGTAAATGGAGTCAAACTGAAGTCATCCTTAAAAGTTAACTTATACTGGAAACTAAGAGGATACCAACGCACTTTTGGGGATATCCTACCTGATAGACGTTACAGGTAGCTACAAACCTCGCGCAGTTGCAAGTATCAACAAGTGCCTCGCACAGTTGCAAACCTCGCGCAGTTGCCATCGTCTCAGTCGGACGATTGTCGCGGGTCACCAGACCTCGTCATAGCGCGCAAAAAGACAAGGCGACGTACATGGTTCTACTTATTTCCTGTTTTTAAGAAAACTAACCGGTGGAATCACTTGGTACTCGATGAGAAGACGTTTTAAGGTATACCCTTTAAGACTCTGAAGATTTGGATCCTTTACCGTGAGTATTTTAAAAATGCGGGTAGGGGTAAAAACATAGAATTTGAACCCTCCTCAAATGACTTCTTTAGTTTGCGCCTCAAAATCAGTCATTAGAAATCGTTCATGCGTGATGCCACTTTGCACACGGCAAAATATGACCAAAAGAAAGGGGTTGATGCAAACAAGCATCACAAATTTCTAATAGGAAATTTTTTACAAGCGTTTACATCTTCCATTGCGCCGTACGAGAGGTCCGGGTAGGCAACCTGGGGCACATATTAGGTCCCTTTCCACTCTTAGCGCCCTTACGATCCTGTGACTGAGCAAGAAAATACAATAATTTTAAAAACGTATGTTTTAAGTTCACAGAACCGGTTTCGAGGAACATTTCTACAACAAATCAGAGTGTCAATATCACGTGGTTAGTCAGGATAAAAAGAAAAAGCCGAATTTCTAGTTAAATGAAATGCCACTTTTCCAGGGCCTATATCCGCCCCGAATATGCAAATGAGCGGGAGCAAGTTATAATTCCGTGAACAGAATAGTCAGAGGAACACGTTGGTATAAGAAACGATTCATTTCGTCGACCGACGAGCCTTACAAACGTATCCAAACCTGCCAAAGTTTTGATCCATGTTTGGGTCAGCGTCCAAACATGGATCACAACCCCTAAAAAGAGGAAGGGGTTGTTTTGGGATAAAACAAAAAAAGTTGCCTTCCCCTAATACTGTTGTTTATCACATATATAAAGGGGGATACTCTAGCTCGGTGATCCATGTTAGGGTACCCCCCCCCAAACATGGATCAAAATTCGCGGTCATGCACACTAAATGCTTATGAACTTTTTTATTCGCAGTTATGAACAATTTTATACGTAGCTTACTGAAATCTGTACGCGTGCTCTGTTACGGATTATTTTGTCCCCAAGCTGCGCTTTATCCTTAATGCGCATCTTGTGAACTAAAATTGATCATAGTTGCGTATTATTGAACACATTTCTAGACCAGGCCAGGGATCCTATACAGCCCTGTCTTATGAACTATTTAATTCACATCTTATGAATTAAAACAGCCGCAACTACGGATAATTGCACAGACCATTGGTTCTCCTGTTTGTTCGAATCTTCTGAACAAAATTCTCCATAAGGTATGAATAGAAAAAAGTACACAAATTCATTGTTAAATAGTTCATAAGGTATGAATAGAAAAAAGTACACAAATTCATTGTTAAATAGTTCATAAGGTATGAATAGCAAAGAGTAGGCCTTACACAAATTTCTTATTAAACATTCTGATAGCACTCATTCAAAAGAAAATCATAGTGATAACGCTGCCACACAATTTCATAATAGTACTGTTCAAACCATGTGACTTCAAATACGAGGCGAGCCCTCACAAATAACCCGACGAAAAAAGATTTGTTTGCTTTTGGTATGCTTTCTGTATGCTATCGGTTCGCGGAGGGTCGCGCTCGGTGCGCCGATTGGTCGCCGAGGTTCGTCAGGCTCCTGAGCGACGTATCGCCAAGGATCACCGGAGGTTCGCGCCGGAGCGACTTATGTCCGCCATCGGGTAGCTCTATGCGCTGACAGAGCGTACTGAGTATGCATTCAGGTCGCTCCAAGACGAACATGAGCGACGCCAGTACGTTTTTGATTCGCCTGGACACCCCGCCGTCGTCGGGTATTTTCCTTCCCAGGAAACCCCGGCTGGGCGCTGGCGCTAATCCCTAGACCGGCGCACTTGCCAGCAGAAGAGGGGACAGATGGGGCGGCCCCGGGACGCTCGAAGTACCTGAGGGCTCGCTAGCAGTGCACACTTTGCAGCTGGAGCTGGAC
>NW_026267187.1:957944-961136 GCF_000697945.3 Frankliniella occidentalis | reverse complement strand
AAACCCCAGCCGGAGCGATCAACGTCAGGACTAGCCGTAAACGTAAGTTATTCTGCCGTCTTCAAAGTGCACCTGAAGGTTAGCGGCGACGCATATATATTTAAATTTGAGGAAAACCAGACTCGAGCGCCAATATATAAATACTGTTCAGGATTCTACTCAAAAATACCTTTCCGATGGTATACTTGAGTGACTCCAGGACGAGGAGTCACTAAAGTAAACAATTACCATTCAATCTATTACAATGGCATCTTGTAAATTATCGTTATCCACATGTCATTTAGATTAACAACTGAAAAGGTTCCAAATCAAACGTTACATGAATTTCTACTACTTCCTAACAAATTTATGTGTATGTAATGAATTGCCACTATGACAAAATTTTTAGAAATGACAGTTTGTATTTCAACAGACTCCTACCAAACCTAACATGATCACTTGTTAGGTTGTTTATTGACGTCGTATCTTTCTAACTTCTTACTCTTATTTTCCCCGTTAATTAAATCTTCACTCTATCTAATTTCCCTTTTAACTGCCAAAATACTTTTCAAATGCTAGCAGACGCCGGTACCCGAGCCCGCAGAACGAAATGTACCAACATGTCAAAATGGAAATTTTATTTGAAAATTCTAAATATTTTTTAAATCTCTCCAAAACTGAACCAATCGCTTTAAAAGGACTCGATATTTGACTAAACCTTTACATGAAGTGTTGGCGTTAGTTGGGCAAACTCAGACGAATAAAACTGCATTTGTTTCAACATAATTTATTTGCATTCACTGTTAGGTTGGCAACAACCTATTTTCAGTAAAAGTAATACTCCTAAATTTCTTAAGTTATGCTGATTATTTTGTCAGTCAAAAGGCCTATTTGCCGTTTTGTGAGTATTTCTGCTGCGTCTACAAGTTCACTGTCAATTTAAAAAAAAAATGTCAGTGTCGTGTGCTCAGAGTGCACCATTCGATACCTTAGACAGAACGGCACGCAGTTCAGCTGCTCGTTTCAAGACTCACGCAGTTCCTATCTCTAGAGCGGTAAACTACGTGTCTTTCTGATCGCGCTGCTCAACTGCTGCATTTAGTCTTGGAATGGTCAGCTGAACTGCGTGCGTTTCAGTCTAAGGTGTCGCAACGCATTGTGCACACGATTGTGCGCGTCGCGTACACGGTATTTGAAGGTAATAAAACTCACCCACTGCTGTGTAACAAAAATCCATTGATGATTCCTATGACATTATGACTATTTATTACGCGTGGTATTGTGGCCTATTTCAGCCGGGCAAATCCAGAGGAAAAAAGACACCTGGCTAGCATCAATAACTTAGAAGGGATTTGACATAACTTGCATGTATTCTACGCACAGCCAAAGATGTTCAGAGTGTGTAAAAATGCATCGTTTGTTGAGTTTTGATTACGAAGTACACGGCAAAGGTACCTGGCAAAAATATGGTTCAAAGCGAGCCGTCACTTTAACAGCTCGAAGGCCCGTTTTCTGATAGAGGCTGTATTAAACCATAAAAAATTCAGGCCAAGCTATGCCCGTTCCCTGCCGAACCGAGTTGCCGGTGGAGCGAAGCGGAGCTGGCAACTTGGTTTGGTCGAAGAGCGCGCCTAGCTTGTTCTCTACTGCCAATATGATATTACGCAACTGATAATTAAAATACACTCGTCAAAACATTTAGCGGTCCACTTTTTTACGCGTGGATTAAATTATCTCCCCTAGCACCTAGGAAGTTGAGATTTGACATAGATATGCACCCGTGTGTGTGCAAATTTAATGGATTATTGACGAGTCCAACAATCTTCTCGTCAAAATTTGCAGGATAAGCAACGAATTTCGGATGAGAAACCAGTTTGACAAGTCCGTGTGCGTGCTTGTCAGCCATACTGGCCCGGGCGCGGTGCAAAGCAGTACCTTCTTTTAACAGGCCCGGCGGCCTGAATGAGTGTTGCCAGCGGCTTGGCCCTTGGTACCCGAAAAGATGAAGGTTATGCCCTTCTGTGACCGTGGTAACGACCGTCAGATTCCACCCCGCTTTGTCGCTACAGGGGCGTAAACTTAGGGGATGGTTTTGAGCAAATTCACACATTTTTGGCTGCTGCGCGAAAACGAAAAGTCCTACCGCGTTCCAATTTTGATCACAGGTGCATTTCATGACCCCCTAAGCTGCTGTAAAGCAGATTTGCCACCACTCCCCCCTGAGGGGCGTAAGTGTCACAGGGGTGGTCACCCCCACCCTAAGGGTAGTTTTTGAAAATCGTCGCGTTTTTCACCGGGGACTTTCTCAGTGCGTCCTACACATTCTCAACTGAAGTTTCCAGACTTTTCGAGGCCTCCTTAGTGTGAAAAATGTGGAAATTTCAGTTAAGGGTTGGACAGTTTAGGGTAGAACAGCCCTCCAGGGGGTGCGAAAGTGAAACGGGCACTTCGCTGTCGTTGCCCACGTCAAACCACGAGATTTCCCGTAGCGTACGAGATTTCAAAAAAACCACCCCTTTGAGGAGGTGGGGGTAACTGGGGGTAGGGGGTGGTTTGTCGGAGGGGGTGGAACGGGCCAAAAACCTTCAAATTGGTTCCTAGGACACCCGTACACCAAATTTTAGCCACTTCCGGCACCCCCTTCTACCCTAACCTTTCACGTTTTTTTCGACTTTTCCACCCCCGTGATCATTGGGGGATGCGTACGGCGTAAGGGGTGTCGCACGACATTCGCGCTTGAGGGTGTTAAACTACACACACGGGTGCATGTCTATGTCAAATCTCGACTTCCTAGGTGCTAGGGGAGATAATTTAATCCACGCGTAAAAAAGTGGACCGCTAAATGTTTTGACGAGTGTAAATCGGCGCTGCTGAGAGCGTCAAACGTGAGACCGGACAATGTTAAGCGGGTGAGAGATCAGACAATGTTGAAGCGCCACTGGGAGACCGGACAATGTTGTGGTGTCACGGGGAGATACGTGATGTGTTGTGGATTCGACCAGAGATCGATAGAAATACATACAAGAGAATGGCAGATAGGGTAAACCTACCAAACATGGATCATTTTTCAGAAAACCGTGGTTTTTGGGTCGGTAAAAGTGTGATGAGCATAATTTCCCCATTGCCCATTGTTGTTGGCAATCGAGCCCGCCGTCCGCCCGAGTGCCTCACCGGTACGTACCCTCGCACGTGACAGCACTCGGCCCCCTTTCT
>NW_026267187.1:949248-950469 GCF_000697945.3 Frankliniella occidentalis | reverse complement strand
CTACCTGACTCGGGTGTCAGCGCCGCAGGCCAAGGTAGATGTATGCCAAGCGCGTCGCAGCGTAACAGTGTTTCGTGAGGTATCGCGAAGCCTGTTACGCGAGACGTGGTCTGGCGTACATCTACCTTGTTATGATACAAAACGACCCTGAAAATCCCAGGTCGATAGCTCAATTCGTTCTCGAGTTATCGTGCGCACAGACAGACAGACAGACACACAGACAGACAGACGCGAAACTTTTTGATCGTCACTGGAGTAATAGGCTTCGCTAATCGCTCAGCCAACTAGGTCAATATTATGTCATTTTGATGTATTCTTGACTAATCCCTGTTACTTGGGAAGAGGAAGATGTGCTTTGTGATACTGTTTAACAAGCAGGCCCGCCCTTTCGCCAGACGAAGTTGCCAGCTCCGCTTCGCTCCGCTGGCAACTCCGTTCGGCAGGGGCCGGGCCTGCTTGGCCTGCCGGCGGCGATGGTCGGGCCTGCGGCCCGACCATTTCTGTCACTCGACTTGCTGAAGAACATGATCGAATGATGTAGCGGGCCTTCGGCCCGCCTTAACCCGTCGTCTTTGAGTTTGCCCCAAAGACTCGAGAAAAAGATGTAACGGCGTAGCACCGCGACTACAACCCACCCTTCTGCTTAGGAAACGTTTTTGGGGGGAAGGGGGAGAGTTTCCTTTCTATATTGCGGTTTTTAGGCCTTTTTCTACAACTGATTGTTCACTACGACAATTTTAAGCTTCTTTTCGTCAAAAAAGACCCTCTAGCGCCTAAACGGTTAGAGATAGAGCAAAATGGACGAAATTTTCGCCCAAAGGGCTCTACTTTGACGAGTTACCCCTTAGGAGAACGTTAAAAAAAAACTTTTTGGGAGAATTTTTGAACCTTGGATACCCCCATTCACACCCTTAGGGGTGTTTGCCAGGATTTGCCGTAGGCGTTTTGTTCTCTAGGAGTGGACCTTCAGAGACCCTGAAAATTTCAAGTCTCTAGCACATCTCCTTCTAGTGGAACAGACAGACAGACACACAGACACACGAGGTCGTTTGCATAAGCCCGCTAGATAGCTTTTTCAAAGCAGATGGGCGGGCTAAAAACCTGGGAGCCGGCCTGAGCACTTGAAACCTACTACTAGCTATATGTACGCCAGACCACGTCTCGCGTAACAGGCTTCGCGATATCTCACGAAACACTGTTACGCTGCGACGCGCCTGGCGC